>NW_028325227.1:900000-1151448 GCF_987193195.1 Phasianus colchicus
GAAATTGCTATGCCGAGAACGTGCGATTTCAGAATACTGCATTTCCTGAAAACAGGGGGTTTTTTCTCCGCAGGAAAGAATCCACATCTCTCGACTTTCTGTAACGTCCTCTCTGAAAGCACAACGTGTGTCGCTCCTGGAACTTCTAGCTGCCTTCTTAGAGGGGCTTTTCCCTTCCACTCTGTTCGTCACAGAATGCTGAAGTGTAGCATCGGAAAAACAGAGAAAAACGAAATGTCCCTAGGAATAAACGGAAAGGCATAAGAATGAGAGAGAAGCGTAGTGCAGAATGCATGGACACAAGGAGAAGACAAGAACCGCTCCTTTGCGATGTGCGCAGAAGAAGCCGCTCGTCCGAGAAAAGCATCCGGCTGAAGTCGCTCTTTCTCGGCATGCGAGAGAGACGAGACCGCTGCTGAAGGCACACAGCGGCATTCGGGGAGAACCGCGATTTCTCGACCAGCAACTGCAAACTCTCCGAAGCTGTTCAACGCGAGAGCCGATTTAGACGTGCGTGAGCGAAATAACGGAACTGTGATGCCAAGCACGTGTGAATTCTGCATACTGCATTGCCTGAAAACAGGGGGTTTTTTCTCCGCAGGAAAGAATCCACATCTCTCGACTTTCTGTAACGTCCTCTCTGAAAGCGCAACGTGTGTCGCTCCTGGAACTTCTAGCTGCCTTATTAGAGGGGCTTTTCCCTTCCACTCTGTTCGTCACAGAATGCTGAAGTGTAGCATCGGAAAAACAGAGAAAAACGAAATGTCCCTAGGAATCAAGGGTTAAGAATGAGAGAGAAGCGTAGTGCAGAATGCATGGACACAAGGAGAAGACAAGAACCGCTCCTTTGCGATGTGCGCAGAAGAAGCCGCTCGTCCGAGAAAAGCATCCGGCTGAAGTCGCTCTTTCTCGGCATGCGAGAGAGACGAGACCGCTGCTGAAGGCACACAGCGGCATTCGGGGAGAACCGCGATTTCTCGGCCAGCAACTGCAAACTCTCCGAAGCTGTTAACAGAGAGTGGCGCCGTCCACCCACGAGAGCGAAATAGCGAAATTGCTATGCCGAGAACGTGCGATTTCAGAATACTGCATTTCCTGAAAACAGGGGGTTTTTTCTCCGCAGGAAAGAATCCACATCTCTCGACTTTCTGTAACGTCCTCTCTGAAAGCACAACGTGTGTCGCTCCTGGAACTTCTAGCTGCCTTCTTAGAGGGGCTTTTCCCTTCCACTCTGTTCGTCACAGAATGCTGAAGTGTAGCATCGGAAAAACAGAGAAAAACGAAATGTCCCTAGGAATCAACGGAAAGGCATAAGAATGAGAGAGAAGCGTAGTGCAGAATGCATGGACACAAGGAGAAGACAAGAACCGCTCCTTTGCGATGTGCGCAGAAGAAGCCGCTCGTCCAAGAAAAGCATCCGGCTGAAGTCGCTCTTTCTCGGCATGCGAGAGAGACGAGACCGCTGCTGAAGGCACACAGCGGCATTCGGGGAGAACCGCGATTTCTCGGCCAGCAACTGCAAACTCTCCGAAGCGGTTAACAGAGAGTGGCGCCGTCCACCCACGAGAGCGAAATAGCGAAATTGCTATGCCGAGAACGTGCGATTTCAGAATACTGCATTTCCTGAAAACAGGGGGTTTTTTCTCCGCAGGAAAGAATCCACATCTCTCGACTTTCTGTAACGTCCTCTCTGAAAGCACAACGTGTGTCGCTCCTGGAACTTCTAGCTGCCTTCTTAGAGGGGCTTTTCCCTTCCACTCTGTTCGTCACAGAATGCTGAAGTGTAGCATCGGAAAAACAGAGAAAAACGAAATGTCCCTAGGAATCAAGGGTTAAGAATGAGAGAGAAGCGTAGTGCAGAATGCATGGACACAAGGAGAAGACAAGAACCGCTCCTTTGCGATGTGCGCAGAAGAAGCCGCTCGTCCGAGAAAAGCATCCGGCTGAAGTCGCTCTTTCTCGGCATGCGAGAGAGACGAGACCGCTGCTGAAGGCACACAGCGGCATTCGGGGAGAACCGCGATTTCTCGACCAGCAACTGCAAACTCTCCGAAGCGGTTAACAGAGAGTGGCGCCGTCCACCCACGAGAGCGAAATAGCGAAATTGCTATGCCGAGAACGTGCGATTTCAGAATACTGCATTTCCTGAAAACAGGGGGTTTTTTCTCCGCAGGAAAGAATCCACATCTCTCGACTTTCTGTAACGTCCTCTCTGAAAGCACAACGTGTGTCGCTCCTGGAACTTCTAGCTGCCTTCTTAGAGGGGCTTTTCCCTTCCACTCTGTTCGTCACAGAATGCTGAAGTGTAGCATCGGAAAAACAGAGAAAAACGAAATGTCCCTAGGAATAAACGGAAAGGCATAAGAATGAGAGAGAAGCGTAGTGCAGAATGCATGGACACAAGGAGAAGACAAGAACCGCTCCTTTGCGATGTGCGCAGAAGAAGCCGCTCGTCCGAGAAAAGCATCCGGCTGAAGTCGCTCTTTCTCGGCATGCGAGAGAGACGAGACCGCTGCTGAAGGCACACAGCGGCATTCGGGGAGAACCGCGATTTCTCGACCAGCAACTGCAAACTCTCCGAAGCTGTTCAACGCGAGAGCCGATTTAGACGTGCGTGAGCGAAATAACGGAACTGTGATGCCAAGAACGTGTGAATTCTGCATACTGCATTGCCTGAAAACAGGGGGTTTTTTCTCCGCAGGAAAGAATCCACATCTCTCGACTTTCTGTAACGTCCTCTCTGAAAGCACAACGTGTGTCGCTCCTGGAACTTCTAGCTGCCTTCTTAGAGGGGCTTTTCCCTTCCACTCTGTTCGTCACAGAATGCTGAAGTGTAGCATCGGAAAAACAGAGAAAAACGAAATGTCCCTAGGAATAAACGGAAAGGCATAAGAATGAGAGAGAAGCGTAGTGCAGAATGCATGGACACAAGGAGAAGACAAGAACCGCTCCTTTGCGATGTGCGCAGAAGAAGCCGCTCGTCCGAGAAAAGCATCCGGCTGAAGTCGCTCTTTCTCGGCATGCGAGAGAGACGAGACCGCTGCTGAAGGCACACAGCGGCATTCGGGGAGAACCGCGATTTCTCGACCAGCAACTGCAAACTCTCCGAAGCGGTTAACAGAGAGTGGCGCCGTCCACCCACGAGAGCGAAATAGCGAAATTGCTATGCCGAGAACGTGCGATTTCAGAATACTGCATTTCCTGAAAACAGGGGGTTTTTTCTCCGCAGGAAAGAATCCACATCTCTCGACTTTCTGTAACGTCCTCTCTGAAAGCACAACGTGTGTCGCTCCTGGAACTTCTAGCTGCCTTCTTAGAGGGGCTTTTCCCTTCCACTCTGTTCGTCACAGAATGCTGAAGTGTAGCATCGGAAAAACAGAGAAAAACGAAATGTCCCTAGGAATCAACGGAAAGGCATAAGAATGAGAGAGAAGCGTAGTGCAGAATGCATGGACACAAGGAGAAGACAAGAACCGCTCCTTTGCGATGTGCGCAGAAGAAGCCGCTCGTCCGAGAAAAGCATCCGGCTGAAGTCGCTCTTTCTCGGCATGCGAGAGAGACGAGACCGCTGCTGAAGGCACACAGCGGCATTCGGGGAGAACCGCGATTTCTCGACCAGCAACTGCAAACTCTCCGAAGCTGTTCAACGCGAGAGCCGATTTAGACGTGCGTGAGCGAAATAACGGAACTGTGATGCCAAGAACGTGTGAATTCTGCATACTGCATTGCCTGAAAACAGGGGGTTTTTTCTCCGCAGGAAAGAATCCACATCTCTCGACTTTCTGTAACGTCCTCTCTGAAAGCGCAACGTGTGTCTCTCCTGGAACTTCTAGCTGCCTTCTTAGAGGGGCTTTTCCCTTCCACTCTGTTCGTCACAGAATGCTGAAGTGTAGCATCGGAAAAACAGAGAAAAACGAAATGTCCCTAGGAATCAAGGGTTAAGAATGAGAGAGAAGCGTAGTGCAGAATGCATGGACACAAGGAGAAGACAAGAACCGCTCCTTTGCGATGTGCGCAGAAGAAGCCGCTCGTCCGAGAAAAGCATCCGGCTGAAGTCGCTCTTTCTCGGCATGCGAGAGAGACGAGACCGCTGCTGAAGGCACACAGCGGCATTCGGGGAGAACCGCGATTTCTCGGCCAGCAACTGCAAACTCTCCGAAGCGGTTAACAGAGAGTGGCGCCGTCCACCCACGAGAGCGAAATAGCGAAATTGCTATGCCGAGAACGTGCGATTTCAGAATACTGCATTTCCTGAAAACAGGGGGTTTTTTCTCCGCAGGAAAGAATCCACATCTCTCGACTTTCTGTAACGTCCTCTCTGAAAGCACAACGTGTGTCGCTCCTGGAACTTCTAGCTGCCTTATTAGAGGGGCTTTTCCCTTCCACTCTGTTCGTCACAGAATGCTGAAGTGTAGCATCGGAAAAACAGAGAAAAACGAAATGTCCCTAGGAATCAACGGAAAGGCATAAGAATGAGAGAGAAGCGTAGTGCAGAATGCATGGACACAAGGAGAAGACAAGAACCGCTCCTTTGCGATGTGCGCAGAAGAAGCCGCTCGTCCGAGAAAAGCATCCGGCTGAAGTCGCTCTTTCTCGGCATGCGAGAGAGACGAGACCGCTGCTGAAGGCACACAGCGGCATTCGGGGAGAACCGCGATTTCTCGACCAGCAACTGCAAACTCTCCGAAGCTGTTCAACGCGAGAGCCGATTTAGACGTGCGTGAGCGAAATAACGGAACTGTGATGCCAAGCACGTGTGAATTCTGCATACTGCATTGCCTGAAAACAGGGGGTTTTTTCTCCGCAGGAAAGAATCCACATCTCTCGACTTTCTGTAACGTCCTCTCTGAAAGCGCAACGTGTGTCTCTCCTGGAACTTCTAGCTGCCTTCTTAGAGGGGCTTTTCCCTTCCACTCTGTTCGTCACAGAATGCTGAAGTGTAGCATCGGAAAAACAGAGAAAAACGAAATGTCCCTAGGAATCAAGGGTTAAGAATGAGAGAGAAGCGTAGTGCAGAATGCATGGACACAAGGAGAAGACAAGAACCGCTCCTTTGCGATGTGCGCAGAAGAAGCCGCTCGTCCGAGAAAAGCATCCGGCTGAAGTCGCTCTTTCTCGGCATGCGAGAGAGACGAGACCGCTGCTGAAGGCACACAGCGGCATTCGGGGAGAACCGCGATTTCTCGGCCAGCAACTGCAAACTCTCCGAAGCGGTTAACAGAGAGTGGCGCCGTCCACCCACGAGAGCGAAATAGCGAAATTGCTATGCCGAGAACGTGCGATTTCAGAATACTGCATTTCCTGAAAACAGGGGGTTTTTTCTCCGCAGGAAAGAATCCACATCTCTCGACTTTCTGTAACGTCCTCTCTGAAAGCACAACGTGTGTCGCTCCTGGAATTTCTAGCTGCCTTCTTAGAGGGGCTTTTCCCTTCCACTCTGTTCGTCACAGAATGCTGAAGTGTAGCATCGGAAAAACAGAGAAAAACGAAATGTCCCTAGGAATCAAGGGTTAAGAATGAGAGAGAAGCGTAGTGCAGAATGCATGGACACAAGGAGAAGTCAGAACCACTCCTTTGGGATGTGCGCAGAAGAAGCCGCTCGTCCGAGAAAAGCATCCGGCTGAAGTCGCTCTTTCTCGGCATGCGAGAGAGACGAGACCGCTGCTGAAGGCACACAGCGGCATTCGGGGAGAACCGCGATTTCTCGGCCAGCAACTGCAAACTCTCCGAAGCGGTTAACAGAGAGTGGCGCCGTCCACCCACGAGAGCGAAATAGCGAAATTGCTATGCCGAGAACGTGCGATTTCAGAATACTGCATTTCCTGAAAACAGGGGGTTTTTTCTCCGCAGGAAAGAATCCACATCTCTCGACTTTCTGTAACGTCCTCTCTGAAAGCACAACGTGTGTCGCTCCTGGAACTTCTAGCTGCCTTATTAGAGGGGCTTTTCCCTTCCACTCTGTTCGTCACAGAATGCTGAAGTGTAGCATCGGAAAAACAGAGAAAAACGAAATGTCCCTAGGAATCAAGGGTTAAGAATGAGAGAGAAGCGTAGTGCAGAATGCATGGACACAAGGAGAAGACAAGAACCGCTCCTTTGCGATGTGCGCAGAAGAAGCCGCTCGTCCGAGAAAAGCATCCGGCTGAAGTCGCTCTTTCTCGGCATGCGAGAGAGACGAGACCGCTGCTGAAGGCACACAGCGGCATTCGGGGAGAACCGCGATTTCTCGGCCAGCAACTGCAAACTCTCCGAAGCGGTTAACAGAGAGTGGCGCCGTCCACCCACGAGAGCGAAATAGCGAAATTGCTATGCCGAGAACGTGCGATTTCAGAATACTGCATTTCCTGAAAACAGGGGGTTTTTTCTCCGCAGGAAAGAATCCACATCTCTCGACTTTCTGTAACGTCCTCTCTGAAAGCACAACGTGTGTCGCTCCTGGAACTTCTAGCTGCCTTATTAGAGGGGCTTTTCCCTTCCACTCTGTTCGTCACAGAATGCTGAAGTGTAGCATCGGAAAAACAGAGAAAAACGAAATGTCCCTAGGAATCAACGGAAAGGCATAAGAATGAGAGAGAAGCGTAGTGCAGAATGCATGGACACAAGGAGAAGACAAGAACCGCTCCTTTGCGATGTGCGCAGAAGAAGCCGCTCGTCCGAGAAAAGCATCCGGCTGAAGTCGCTCTTTCTCGGCATGCGAGAGAGACGAGACCGCTGCTGAAGGCACACAGCGGCATTCGGGGAGAACCGCGATTTCTCGACCAGCAACTGCAAACTCTCCGAAGCTGTTCAACGCGAGAGCCGATTTAGACGTGCGTGAGCGAAATAACGGAACTGTGATGCCAAGAACGTGTGAATTCTGCATACTGCATTGCCTGAAAACAGGGGGTTTTTTCTCCGCAGGAAAGAATCCACATCTCTCGACTTTCTGTAACGTCCTCTCTGAAAGCGCAACGTGTGTCTCTCCTGGAACTTCTAGCTGCCTTCTTAGAGGGGCTTTTCCCTTCCACTCTGTTCGTCACAGAATGCTGAAGTGTAGCATCGGAAAAACAGAGAAAAACGAAATGTCCCTAGGAATCAAGGGTTAAGAATGAGAGAGAAGCGTAGTGCAGAATGCATGGACACAAGGAGAAGACAAGAACCGCTCCTTTGCGATGTGCGCAGAAGAAGCCGCTCGTCCGAGAAAAGCATCCGGCTGAAGTCGCTCTTTCTCGGCATGCGAGAGAGACGAGACCGCTGCTGAAGGCACACAGCGGCATTCGGGGAGAACCGCGATTTCTCGGCCAGCAACTGCAAACTCTCCGAAGCGGTTAACAGAGAGTGGCGCCGTCCACCCACGAGAGCGAAATAGCGAAATTGCTATGCCGAGAACGTGCGATTTCAGAATACTGCATTTCCTGAAAACAGGGGGTTTTTTCTCCGCAGGAAAGAATCCACATCTCTCGACTTTCTGTAACGTCCTCTCTGAAAGCACAACGTGTGTCGCTCCTGGAACTTCTAGCTGCCTTATTAGAGGGGCTTTTCCCTTCCACTCTGTTCGTCACAGAATGCTGAAGTGTAGCATCGGAAAAACAGAGAAAAACGAAATGTCCCTAGGAATCAACGGAAAGGCATAAGAATGAGAGAGAAGCGTAGTGCAGAATGCATGGACACAAGGAGAAGACAAGAACCGCTCCTTTGCGATGTGCGCAGAAGAAGCCGCTCGTCCGAGAAAAGCATCCGGCTGAAGTCGCTCTTTCTCGGCATGCGAGAGAGACGAGACCGCTGCTGAAGGCACACAGCGGCATTCGGGGAGAACCGCGATTTCTCGACCAGCAACTGCAAACTCTCCGAAGCTGTTCAACGCGAGAGCCGATTTAGACGTGCGTGAGCGAAATAACGGAACTGTGATGCCAAGAACGTGTGAATTCTGCATACTGCATTGCCTGAAAACAGGGGGTTTTTTCTCCGCAGGAAAGAATCCACATCTCTCGACTTTCTGTAACGTCCTCTCTGAAAGCGCAACGTGTGTCTCTCCTGGAACTTCTAGCTGCCTTCTTAGAGGGGCTTTTCCCTTCCACTCTGTTCGTCACAGAATGCTGAAGTGTAGCATCGGAAAAACAGAGAAAAACGAAATGTCCCTAGGAATCAAGGGTTAAGAATGAGAGAGAAGCGTAGTGCAGAATGCATGGACACAAGGAGAAGACAAGAACCGCTCCTTTGCGATGTGCGCAGAAGAAGCCGCTCGTCCGAGAAAAGCATCCGGCTGAAGTCGCTCTTTCTCGGCATGCGAGAGAGACGAGACCGCTGCTGAAGGCACACAGCGGCATTCGGGGAGAACCGCGATTTCTCGACCAGCAACTGCAAACTCTCCGAAGCGGTTAACAGAGAGTGGCGCCGTCCACCCACGAGAGCGAAATAGCGAAATTGCTATGCCGAGAACGTGCGATTTCAGAATACTGCATTTCCTGAAAACAGGGGGTTTTTTCTCCGCAGGAAAGAATCCACATCTCTCGACTTTCTGTAACGTCCTCTCTGAAAGCACAACGTGTGTCGCTCCTGGAACTTCTAGCTGCCTTCTTAGAGGGGCTTTTCCCTTCCACTCTGTTCGTCACAGAATGCTGAAGTGTAGCATCGGAAAAACAGAGAAAAACGAAATGTCCCTAGGAATCAAGGGTTAAGAATGAGAGAGAAGCGTAGTGCAGAATGCATGGACACAAGGAGAAGTCAGAACCACTCCTTTGGGATGTGCGCAGAAGAAGCCGCTCGTCCGAGAAAAGCATCCGGCTGAAGTCGCTCTTTCTCGGCATGCGAGAGAGACGAGACCGCTGCTGAAGGCACACAGCGGCATTCGGGGAGAACCGCGATTTCTCGGCCAGCAACTGCAAACTCTCCGAAGCGGTTAACAGAGAGTGGCGCCGTCCACCCACGAGAGCGAAATAGCGAAATTGCTATGCCGAGAACGTGCGATTTCAGAATACTGCATTTCCTGAAAACAGGGGGTTTTTTCTCCGCAGGAAAGAATCCACATCTCTCGACTTTCTGTAACGTCCTCTCTGAAAGCACAACGTGTGTCGCTCCTGGAACTTCTAGCTGCCTTCTTAGAGGGGCTTTTCCCTTCCACTCTGTTCGTCACAGAATGCTGAAGTGTAGCATCGGAAAAACAGAGAAAAACGAAATGTCCCTAGGAATCAAGGGTTAAGAATGAGAGAGAAGCGTAGTGCAGAATGCATGGACACAAGGAGAAGTCAGAACCACTCCTTTGGGATGTGCGCAGAAGAAGCCGCTCGTCCGAGAAAAGCATCCGGCTGAAGTCGCTCTTTCTCGGCATGCGAGAGAGACGAGACCGCTGCTGAAGGCACACAGCGGCATTCGGGGAGAACCGCGATTTCTCGGCCAGCAACTGCAAACTCTCCGAAGCGGTTAACAGAGAGTGGCGCCGTCCACCCACGAGAGCGAAATAGCGAAATTGCTATGCCGAGAACGTGCGATTTCAGAATACTGCATTTCCTGAAAACAGGGGGTTTTTTCTCCGCAGGAAAGAATCCACATCTCTCGACTTTCTGTAACGTCCTCTCTGAAAGCACAACGTGTGTCGCTCCTGGAACTTCTAGCTGCCTTCTTAGAGGGGCTTTTCCCTTCCACTCTGTTCGTCACAGAATGCTGAAGTGTAGCATCGGAAAAACAGAGAAAAACGAAATGTCCCTAGGAATCAAGGGTTAAGAATGAGAGAGAAGCGTAGTGCAGAATGCATGGACACAAGGAGAAGTCAGAACCACTCCTTTGGGATGTGCGCAGAAGAAGCCGCTCGTCCGAGAAAAGCATCCGGCTGAAGTCGCTCTTTCTCGGCATGCGAGAGAGACGAGACCGCTGCTGAAGGCACACAGCGGCATTCGGGGAGAACCGCGATTTCTCGGCCAGCAACTGCAAACTCTCCGAAGCGGTTAACAGAGAGTGGCGCCGTCCACCCACGAGAGCGAAATAGCGAAATTGCTATGCCGAGAACGTGCGATTTCAGAATACTGCATTTCCTGAAAACAGGGGGTTTTTTCTCCGCAGGAAAGAATCCACATCTCTCGACTTTCTGTAACGTCCTCTCTGAAAGCACAACGTGTGTCGCTCCTGGAACTTCTAGCTGCCTTATTAGAGGGGCTTTTCCCTTCCACTCTGTTCGTCACAGAATGCTGAAGTGTAGCATCGGAAAAACAGAGAAAAACGAAATGTCCCTAGGAATCAACGGAAAGGCATAAGAATGAGAGAGAAGCGTAGTGCAGAATGCATGGACACAAGGAGAAGACAAGAACCGCTCCTTTGCGATGTGCGCAGAAGAAGCCGCTCGTCCGAGAAAAGCATCCGGCTGAAGTCGCTCTTTCTCGGCATGCGAGAGAGACGAGACCGCTGCTGAAGGCACACAGCGGCATTCGGGGAGAACCGCGATTTCTCGACCAGCAACTGCAAACTCTCCGAAGCTGTTCAACGCGAGAGCCGATTTAGACGTGCGTGAGCGAAATAACGGAACTGTGATGCCAAGAACGTGTGAATTATGCATACTGCATTGCCTGAAAACAGGGGGTTTTTTCTCCGCAGGAAAGAATCCACATCTCTCGACTTTCTGTAACGTCCTCTCTGAAAGCACAACGTGTGTCGCTCCTGGAACTTCTAGCTGCCTTCTTAGAGGGGCTTTTCCCTTCCACTCTGTTCGTCACAGAATGCTGAAGTGTAGCATCGGAAAAACAGAGAAAAACGAAATGTCCCTAGGAATAAACGGAAAGGCATAAGAATGAGAGAGAAGCGTAGTGCAGAATGCATGGACACAAGGAGAAGACAAGAACTGCTCCTTTGCGATGTGCGCAGAAGAAGCCGCTCGTCCGAGAAAAGCATCCGGCTGAAGTCGCTCTTTCTCGGCATGCGAGAGAGACGAGACCGCTGCTGAAGGCACACAGCGGCATTCGGGGAGAACCGCGATTTCTCGACCAGCAACTGCAAACTCTCCGAAGCGGTTAACAGAGAGTGGCGCCGTCCACCCACGAGAGCGAAATAGCGAAATTGCTATGCCGAGAACGTGCGATTTCAGAATACTGCATTTCCTGAAAACAGGGGGTTTTTTCTCCGCAGGAAAGAATCCACATCTCTCGACTTTCTGTAACGTCCTCTCTGAAAGCACAACGTGTGTCGCTCCTGGAACTTCTAGCTGCCTTATTAGAGGGGCTTTTCCCTTCCACTCTGTTCGTCACAGAATGCTGAAGTGTAGCATCGGAAAAACAGAGAAAAACGAAATGTCCCTAGGAATAAACGGAAAGGCATAAGAATGAGAGAGAAGCGTAGTGCAGAATGCATGGACACAAGGAGAAGACAAGAACCGCTCCTTTGCGATGTGCGCAGAAGAAGCCGCTCGTCCGAGAAAAGCATCCGGCTGAAGTCGCTCTTTCTCGGCATGCGAGAGAGACGAGACCGCTGCTGAAGGCACACAGCGGCATTCGGGGAGAACCGCGATTTCTCGACCAGCAACTGCAAACTCTCCGAAGCTGTTCAACGCGAGAGCCGATTTAGACGTGCGTGAGCGAAATAACGGAACTGTGATGCCAAGAACGTGTGAATTCTGCATACTGCATTGCCTGAAAACAGGGGGTTTTTTCTCCGCAGGAAAGAATCCACATCTCTCGACTTTCTGTAACGTCCTCTCTGAAAGCACAACGTGTGTCGCTCCTGGAACTTCTAGCTGCCTTATTAGAGGGGCTTTTCCCTTCCACTCTGTTCGTCACAGAATGCTGAAGTGTAGCATCGGAAAAACAGAGAAAAACGAAATGTCCCTAGGAATAAACGGAAAGGCATAAGAATGAGAGAGAAGCGTAGTGCAGAATGCATGGACACAAGGAGAAGACAAGAACCGCTCCTTTGCGATGTGCGCAGAAGAAGCCGCTCGTCCGAGAAAAGCATCCGGCTGAAGTCGCTCTTTCTCGGCATGCGAGAGAGACGAGACCGCTGCTGAAGGCACACAGCGGCATTCGGGGAGAACCGCGATTTCTCGACCAGCAACTGCAAACTCTCCGAAGCTGTTCAACGCGAGAGCCGATTTAGACGTGCGTGAGCGAAATAACGGAACTGTGATGCCAAGCACGTGTGAATTCTGCATACTGCATTGCCTGAAAACAGGGGGTTTTTTCTCCGCAGGAAAGAATCCACATCTCTCGACTTTCTGTAACGTCCTCTCTGAAAGCGCAACGTGTGTCGCTCCTGGAACTTCTAGCTGCCTTCTTAGAGGGGCTTTTCCCTTCCACTCTGTTCGTCACAGAATGCTGAAGTGTAGCATCGGAAAAACAGAGAAAAACGAAATGTCCCTAGGAATCAAGGGTTAAGAATGAGAGAGAAGCGTAGTGCAGAATGCATGGACACAAGGAGAAGACAAGAACCGCTCCTTTGCGATGTGCGCAGAAGAAGCCGCTCGTCCGAGAAAAGCATCCGGCTGAAGTCGCTCTTTCTCGGCATGCGAGAGAGACGAGACCGCTGCTGAAGGCACACAGCGGCATTCGGGGAGAACCGCGATTTCTCGACCAGCAACTGCAAACTCTCCGAAGCGGTTAACAGAGTGGCGCCGTCCACCCACGAGAGCGAAATAGCGAAATTGCTATGCCGAGAACGTGCGATTTCAGAATACTGCATTTCCTGAAAACAGGGGGTTTTTTCTCCGCAGGAAAGAATCCACATCTCTCGACTTTCTGTAACGTCCTCTCTGAAAGCACAACGTGTGTCGCTCCTGGAATTTCTAGCTGCCTTATTAGAGGGGCTTTTCCCTTCCACTCTGTTCGTCACAGAATGCTGAAGTGTAGCATCGGAAAAACAGAGAAAAACGAAATGTCCCTAGGAATCAATGGAAAGGCATAAGAATGAGAGAGAAGCGTAGTGCAGAATGCATGGACACAAGGAGAAGACAAGAACCGCTCCTTTGCGATGTGCGCAGAAGAAGCCGCTCGTCCGAGAAAAGCATCCGGCTGAAGTCGCTCTTTCTCGGCATGCGAGAGAGACGAGACCGCTGCTGAAGGCACACAGCGGCATTCGGGGAGAACCGCGATTTCTCGACCAGCAACTGCAAACTCTCCGAAGCTGTTCAACGCGAGAGCCGATTTAGACGTGCGTGAGCGAAATAACGGAACTGTGATGCCAAGAACGTGTGAATTCTGCATACTGCATTGCCTGAAAACAGGGGGTTTTTTCTCCGCAGGAAAGAATCCACATCTCTCGACTTTCTGTAACGTCCTCTCTGAAAGCGCAACGTGTGTCTCTCCTGGAACTTCTAGCTGCCTTCTTAGAGGGGCTTTTCCCTTCCACTCTGTTCGTCACAGAATGCTGAAGTGTAGCATCGGAAAAACAGAGAAAAACGAAATGTCCCTAGGAATCAAGGGTTAAGAATGAGAGAGAAGCGTAGTGCAGAATGCATGGACACAAGGAGAAGACAAGAACCGCTCCTTTGCGATGTGCGCAGAAGAAGCCTCTCGTCCAAGAAAAGCATCCGGCTGAAGTCGCTCTTTCTCGGCATGCGAGAGAGACGAGACCGCTGCTGAAGGCACACAGCGGCATTCGGGGAGAACCGCGATTTCTCGGCCAGCAACTGCAAACTCTCCGAAGCGGTTAACAGAGAGTGGCGCCGTCCACCCACGAGAGCGAAATAGCGAAATTGCTATGCCGAGAACGTGCGATTTCAGAATACTGCATTTCCTGAAAACAGGGGGTTTTTTCTCCGCAGGAAAGAATCCACATCTCTCGACTTTCTGTAACGTCCTCTCTGAAAGCACAACGTGTGTCGCTCCTGGAACTTCTAGCTGCCTTCTTAGAGGGGCTTTTCCCTTCCACTCTGTTCGTCACAGAATGCTGAAGTGTAGCATCGGAAAAACAGAGAAAAACGAAATGTCCCTAGGAATCAAGGGTTAAGAATGAGAGAGAAGCGTAGTGCAGAATGCATGGACACAAGGAGAAGACAAGAACCGCTCCTTTGCGATGTGCGCAGAAGAAGCCGCTCGTCCGAGAAAAGCATCCGGCTGAAGTCGCTCTTTCTCGGCATGCGAGAGAGACGAGACCGCTGCTGAAGGCACACAGCGGCATTCGGGGAGAACCGCGATTTCTCGACCAGCAACTGCAAACTCTCCGAAGCTGTTCAACGCGAGAGCCGATTTAGACGTGCGTGAGCGAAATAACGGAACTGTGATGCCAAGAACGTGTGAATTCTGCATACTGCATTGCCTGAAAACAGGGGGTTTTTTCTCCGCAGGAAAGAATCCACATCTCTCGACTTTCTGTAACGTCCTCTCTGAAAGCGCAACGTGTGTCTCTCCTGGAACTTCTAGCTGCCTTATTAGAGGGGCTTTTCCCTTCCACTCTGTTCGTCACAGAATGCTGAAGTGTAGCATCGGAAAAACAGAGAAAAACGAAATGTCCCTAGGAATCAACGGAAAGGCATAAGAATGAGAGAGAAGCGTAGTGCAGAATGCATGGACACAAGGAGAAGACAAGAACCGCTCCTTTGCGATGTGCGCAGAAGAAGCCGCTCGTCCGAGAAAAGCATCCGGCTGAAGTCGCTCTTTCTCGGCATGCGAGAGAGACGAGACCGCTGCTGAAGGCACACAGCGGCATTCGGGGAGAACCGCGATTTCTCGGCCAGCAACTGCAAACTCTCCGAAGCGGTTAACAGAGAGTGGCGCCGTCCACCCACGAGAGCGAAATAGCGAAATTGCTATGCCGAGAACGTGCGATTTCAGAATACTGCATTTCCTGAAAACAGGGGGTTTTTTCTCCGCAGGAAAGAATCCACATCTCTCGACTTTCTGTAACGTCCTCTCTGAAAGCACAACGTGTGTCGCTCCTGGAACTTCTAGCTGCCTTATTAGAGGGGCTTTTCCCTTCCACTCTGTTCGTCACAGAATGCTGAAGTGTAGCATCGGAAAAACAGAGAAAAACGAAATGTCCCTAGGAATAAACGGAAAGGCATAAGAATGAGAGAGAAGCGTAGTGCAGAATGCATGGACACAAGGAGAAGACAAGAACCGCTCCTTTGCGATGTGCGCAGAAGAAGCCGCTCGTCCGAGAAAAGCATCCGGCTGAAGTCGCTCTTTCTCGGCATGCGAGAGAGACGAGACCGCTGCTGAAGGCACACAGCGGCATTCGGGGAGAACCGCGATTTCTCGACCAGCAACTGCAAACTCTCCGAAGCTGTTCAACGCGAGAGCCGATTTAGACGTGCGTGAGCGAAATAACGGAACTGTGATGCCAAGCACGTGTGAATTCTGCATACTGCATTGCCTGAAAACAGGGGGTTTTTTCTCCGCAGGAAAGAATCCACATCTCTCGACTTTCTGTAACGTCCT
Source organism: Phasianus colchicus (assembly GCF_987193195.1). Lineage (NCBI taxonomy): Eukaryota > Metazoa > Chordata > Aves > Galliformes > Phasianidae > Phasianus > Phasianus colchicus. The sequence continues at coordinate 915,333 of NW_028325227.1, forward strand.
CTCTGAAAGCGCAACGTGTGTCGCTCCTGGAACTTCTAGCTGCCTTCTTAGAGGGGCTTTTCCCTTCCACTCTGTTCGTCACAGAATGCTGAAGTGTAGCATCGGAAAAACAGAGAAAAACGAAATGTCCCTAGGAATCAAGGGTTAAGAATGAGAGAGAAGCGTAGTGCAGAATGCATGGACACAAGGAGAAGACAAGAACCGCTCCTTTGCGATGTGCGCAGAAGAAGCCGCTCGTCCGAGAAAAGCATCCGGCTGAAGTCGCTCTTTCTCGGCATGCGAGAGAGACGAGACCGCTGCTGAAGGCACACAGCGGCATTCGGGGAGAACCGCGATTTCTCGGCCAGCAACTGCAAACTCTCCGAAGCGGTTAACAGAGAGTGGCGCCGTCCACCCACGAGAGCGAAATAGCGAAATTGCTATGCCGAGAACGTGCGATTTCAGAATACTGCATTTCCTGAAAACAGGGGGTTTTTTCTCCGCAGGAAAGAATCCACATCTCTCGACTTTCTGTAACGTCCTCTCTGAAAGCACAACGTGTGTCGCTCCTGGAACTTCTAGCTGCCTTCTTAGAGGGGCTTTTCCCTTCCACTCTGTTCGTCACAGAATGCTGAAGTGTAGCATCGGAAAAACAGAGAAAAACGAAATGTCCCTAGGAATCAACGGAAAGGCATAAGAATGAGAGAGAAGCGTAGTGCAGAATGCATGGACACAAGGAGAAGACAAGAACCGCTCCTTTGCGATGTGCGCAGAAGAAGCCGCTCGTCCGAGAAAAGCATCCGGCTGAAGTCGCTCTTTCTCGGCATGCGAGAGAGACGAGACCGCTGCTGAAGGCACACAGCGGCATTCGGGGAGAACCGCGATTTCTCGGCCAGCAACTGCAAACTCTCCGAAGCGGTTAACAGAGAGTGGCGCCGTCCACCCACGAGAGCGAAATAGCGAAATTGCTATGCCGAGAACGTGCGATTTCAGAATACTGCATTTCCTGAAAACAGGGGGTTTTTTCTCCGCAGGAAAGAATCCACATCTCTCGACTTTCTGTAACGTCCTCTGAAAGCACAACGTGTGTCGCTCCTGGAACTTCTAGCTGCCTTCTTAGAGGGGCTTTTCCCTTCCACTCTGTTCGTCACAGAATGCTGAAGTGTAGCATCGGAAAAACAGAGAAAAACGAAATGTCCCTAGGAATAAACGGAAAGGCATAAGAATGAGAGAGAAGCGTAGTGCAGAATGCATGGACACAAGGAGAAGACAAGAACCGCTCCTTTGCGATGTGCGCAGAAGAAGCCGCTCGTCCGAGAAAAGCATCCGGCTGAAGTCGCTCTTTCTCGGCATGCGAGAGAGACGAGCCCGCTGCTGAAGGCACACAGCGGCATTCGGGGAGAACCGCGATTTCTCGACCAGCAACTGCAAACTCTCCGAAGCTGTTCAACGCGAGAGCCGATTTAGACGTGCGTGAGCGAAATAACGGAACTGTGATGCCAAGAACGTGTGAATTCTGCATACTGCATTGCCTGAAAACAGGGGGTTTTTTCTCCGCAGGAAAGAATCCACATCTCTCGACTTTCTGTAACGTCCTCTCTGAAAGCGCAACGTGTGTCTCTCCTGGAACTTCTAGCTGCCTTATTAGAGGGGCTTTTCCCTTCCACTCTGTTCGTCACAGAATGCTGAAGTGTAGCATCGGAAAAACAGAGAAAAACGAAATGTCCCTAGGAATCAAGGGTTAAGAATGAGAGAGAAGCGTAGTGCAGAATGCATGGACACAAGGAGAAGTCAGAACCACTCCTTTGCGATGTGCGCAGAAGAAGCCGCTCGTCCGAGAAAAGCATCCGGCTGAAGTCGCTCTTTCTCGGCATGCGAGAGAGACGAGACCGCTGCTGAAGGCACACAGCGGCATTCGGGGAGAACCGCGATTTCTCGGCCAGCAACTGCAAACTCTCCGAAGCGGTTAACAGAGAGTGGCGCCGTCCACCCACGAGAGCGAAATAGCGAAATTGCTATGCCGAGAACGTGCGATTTCAGAATACTGCATTTCCTGAAAACAGGGGGTTTTTTCTCCGCAGGAAAGAATCCACATCTCTCGACTTTCTGTAACGTCCTCTCTGAAAGCACAACGTGTGTCGCTCCTGGAACTTCTAGCTGCCTTATTAGAGGGGCTTTTCCCTTCCACTCTGTTCGTCACAGAATGCTGAAGTGTAGCATCGGAAAAACAGAGAAAAACGAAATGTCCCTAGGAATCAACGGAAAGGCATAAGAATGAGAGAGAAGCGTAGTGCAGAATGCATGGACACAAGGAGAAGACAAGAACCGCTCCTTTGCGATGTGCGCAGAAGAAGCCGCTCGTCCGAGAAAAGCATCCGGCTGAAGTCGCTCTTTCTCGGCATGCGAGAGAGACGAGACCGCTGCTGAAGGCACACAGCGGCATTCGGGGAGAACCGCGATTTCTCGACCAGCAACTGCAAACTCTCCGAAGCTGTTCAACGCGAGAGCCGATTTAGACGTGCGTGAGCGAAATAACGGAACTGTGATGCCAAGAACGTGTGAATTCTGCATACTGCATTGCCTGAAAACAGGGGGTTTTTTCTCCGCAGGAAAGAATCCACATCTCTCGACTTTCTGTAACGTCCTCTCTGAAAGCGCAACGTGTGTCTCTCCTGGAACTTCTAGCTGCCTTCTTAGAGGGGCTTTTCCCTTCCACTCTGTTCGTCACAGAATGCTGAAGTGTAGCATCGGAAAAACAGAGAAAAACGAAATGTCCCTAGGAATCAAGGGTTAAGAATGAGAGAGAAGCGTAGTGCAGAATGCATGGACACAAGGAGAAGACAAGAACCGCTCCTTTGCGATGTGCGCAGAAGAAGCCGCTCGTCCAAGAAAAGCATCCGGCTGAAGTCGCTCTTTCTCGGCATGCGAGAGAGACGAGACCGCTGCTGAAGGCACACAGCGGCATTCGGGGAGAACCGCGATTTCTCGGCCAGCAACTGCAAACTCTCCGAAGCGGTTAACAGAGAGTGGCGCCGTCCACCCACGAGAGCGAAATAGCGAAATTGCTATGCCGAGAACGTGCGATTTCAGAATACTGCATTTCCTGAAAACAGGGGGTTTTTTCTCCGCAGGAAAGAATCCACATCTCTCGACTTTCTGTAACGTCCTCTCTGAAAGCACAACGTGTGTCGCTCCTGGAACTTCTAGCTGCCTTATTAGAGGGGCTTTTCCCTTCCACTCTGTTCGTCACAGAATGCTGAAGTGTAGCATCGGAAAAACAGAGAAAAACGAAATGTCCCTAGGAATAAACGGAAAGGCATAAGAATGAGAGAGAAGCGTAGTGCAGAATGCATGGACACAAGGAGAAGACAAGAACCGCTCCTTTGCGATGTGCGCAGAAGAAGCCGCTCGTCCGAGAAAAGCATCCGGCTGAAGTCGCTCTTTCTCGGCATGCGAGAGAGACGAGACCGCTGCTGAAGGCACACAGCGGCATTCGGGGAGAACCGCGATTTCTCGACCAGCAACTGCAAACTCTCCGAAGCGGTTAACAGAGAGTGGCGCCGTCCACCCACGAGAGCGAAATAGCGAAATTGCTATGCCGAGAACGTGCGATTTCAGAATACTGCATTTCCTGAAAACAGGGGGTTTTTTCTCCGCAGGAAAGAATCCACATCTCTCGACTTTCTGTAACGTCCTCTCTGAAAGCACAACGTGTGTCGCTCCTGGAACTTCTAGCTGCCTTATTAGAGGGGCTTTTCCCTTCCTCTCTGTTCGTCACAGAATGCTGAAGTGTAGCATCGGAAAAACAGAGAAAAACGAAATGTCCCTAGGAATCAACGGAAAGGCATAAGAATGAGAGAGAAGCGTAGTGCAGAATGCATGGACACAAGGAGAAGACAAGAACCGCTCCTTTGCGATGTGCGCAGAAGAAGCCGCTCGTCCGAGAAAAGCATCCGGCTGAAGTCGCTCTTTCTCGGCATGCGAGAGAGACGAGACCGCTGCTGAAGGCACACAGCGGCATTCGGGGAGAACCGCGATTTCTCGACCAGCAACTGCAAACTCTCCGAAGCTGTTCAACGCGAGAGCCGATTTAGACGTGCGTGAGCGAAATAACGGAACTGTGATGCCAAGCACGTGTGAATTCTGCATACTGCATTGCCTGAAAACAGGGGGTTTTTTCTCCGCAGGAAAGAATCCACATCTCTCGACTTTCTGTAACGTCCTCTCTGAAAGCGCAACGTGTGTCGCTCCTGGAACTTCTAGCTGCCTTCTTAGAGGGGCTTTTCCCTTCCACTCTGTTCGTCACAGAATGCTGAAGTGTAGCATCGGAAAAACAGAGAAAAACGAAATGTCCCTAGGAATCAAGGGTTAAGAATGAGAGAGAAGCGTAGTGCAGAATGCATGGACACAAGGAGAAGACAAGAACCGCTCCTTTGCGATGTGCGCAGAAGAAGCCGCTCGTCCGAGAAAAGCATCCGGCTGAAGTCGCTCTTTCTCGGCATGCGAGAGAGACGAGACCGCTGCTGAAGGCACACAGCGGCATTCGGGGAGAACCGCGATTTCTCGGCCAGCAACTGCAAACTCTCCGAAGCGGTTAACAGAGAGTGGCGCCGTCCACCCACGAGAGCGAAATAGCGAAATTGCTATGCCGAGAACGTGCGATTTCAGAATACTGCATTTCCTGAAAACAGGGGGTTTTTTCTCCGCAGGAAAGAATCCACATCTCTCGACTTTCTGTAACGTCCTCTCTGAAAGCACAACGTGTGTCGCTCCTGGAACTTCTAGCTGCCTTATTAGAGGGGCTTTTCCCTTCCACTCTGTTCGTCACAGAATGCTGAAGTGTAGCATCGGAAAAACAGAGAAAAACGAAATGTCCCTAGGAATCAAGGGTTAAGAATGAGAGAGAAGCGTAGTGCAGAATGCATGGACACAAGGAGAAGTCAGAACCACTCCTTTGCGATGTGCGCAGAAGAAGCCGCTCGTCCGAGAAAAGCATCCGGCTGAAGTCGCTCTTTCTCGGCATGCGAGAGAGACGAGACCGCTGCTGAAGGCACACAGCGGCATTCGGGGAGAACCGCGATTTCTCGGCCAGCAACTGCAAACTCTCCGAAGCGGTTAACAGAGAGTGGCGCCGTCCACCCACGAGAGCGAAATAGCGAAATTGCTATGCCGAGAACGTGCGATTTCAGAATACTGCATTTCCTGAAAACAGGGGGTTTTTTCTCCGCAGGAAAGAATCCACATCTCTCGACTTTCTGTAACGTCCTCTCTGAAAGCACAACGTGTGTCGCTCCTGGAACTTCTAGCTGCCTTATTAGAGGGGCTTTTCCCTTCCACTCTGTTCGTCACAGAATGCTGAAGTGTAGCATCGGAAAAACAGAGAAAAACGAAATGTCCCTAGGAATAAACGGAAAGGCATAAGAATGAGAGAGAAGCGTAGTGCAGAATGCATGGACACAAGGAGAAGACAAGAACCGCTCCTTTGCGATGTGCGCAGAAGAAGCCGCTCGTCCGAGAAAAGCATCCGGCTGAAGTCGCTCTTTCTCGGCATGCGAGAGAGACGAGACCGCTGCTGAAGGCACACAGCGGCATTCGGGGAGAACCGCGATTTCTCGACCAGCAACTGCAAACTCTCCGAAGCTGTTCAACGCGAGAGCCGATTTAGACGTGCGTGAGCGAAATAACGGAACTGTGATGCCAAGAACGTGTGAATTCTGCATACTGCATTGCCTGAAAACAGGGGGTTTTTTCTCCGCAGGAAAGAATCCACATCTCTCGACTTTCTGTAACGTCCTCTCTGAAAGCACAACGTGTGTCGCTCCTGGAACTTCTAGCTGCCTTCTTAGAGGGGCTTTTCCCTTCCACTCTGTTCGTCACAGAATGCTGAAGTGTAGCATCGGAAAAACAGAGAAAAACGAAATGTCCCTAGGAATAAACGGAAAGGCATAAGAATGAGAGAGAAGCGTAGTGCAGAATGCATGGACACAAGGAGAAGACAAGAACCGCTCCTTTGCGATGTGCGCAGAAGAAGCCGCTCGTCCGAGAAAAGCATCCGGCTGAAGTCGCTCTTTCTCGGCATGCGAGAGAGACGAGACCGCTGCTGAAGGCACACAGCGGCATTTGGGGAGAACCGCGATTTCTCGGCCAGCAACTGCAAACTCTCCGAAGCGGTTAACAGAGAGTGGCGCCGTCCACCCACGAGAGCGAAATAGCGAAATTGCTATGCCGAGAACGTGCGATTTCAGAATACTGCATTTCCTGAAAACAGGGGGTTTTTTCTCCGCAGGAAAGAATCAACATCTCTCGACTTTCTGTAACGTCCTCTCTGAAAGCACAACGTGTGTCGCTCCTGGAACTTCTAGCTGCCTTCTTAGAGGGGCTTTTCCCTTCCACTCTGTTCGTCACAGAATGCTGAAGTGTAGCATCGGAAAAACAGAGAAAAACGAAATGTCCCTAGGAATCAAGGGTTAAGAATGAGAGAGAAGCGTAGTGCAGAATGCATGGACACAAGGAGAAGACAAGAACCGCTCCTTTGCGATGTGCGCAGAAGAAGCCGCTCGTCCGAGAAAAGCATCCGGCTGAAGTCGCTCTTTCTCGGCATGCGAGAGAGACGAGACCGCTGCTGAAGGCACACAGCGGCATTCGGGGAGAACCGCGATTTCTCGACCAGCAACTGCAAACTCTCCGAAGCTGTTCAACGCGAGAGCCGATTTAGACGTGCGTGAGCGAAATAACGGAACTGTGATGCCAAGAACGTGTGAATTCTGCATACTGCATTGCCTGAAAACAGGGGGTTTTTTCTCCGCAGGAAAGAATCCACATCTCTCGACTTTCTGTAACGTCCTCTCTGAAAGCACAACGTGTGTCGCTCCTGGAACTTCTAGCTGCCTTCTTAGAGGGGCTTTTCCCTTCCACTCTGTTCGTCACAGAATGCTGAAGTGTAGCATCGGAAAAACAGAGAAAAACGAAATGTCCCTAGGAATAAACGGAAAGGCATAAGAATGAGAGAGAAGCGTAGTGCAGAATGCATGGACACAAGGAGAAGACAAGAACCGCTCCTTTGCGATGTGCGCAGAAGAAGCCGCTCGTCCGAGAAAAGCATCCGGCTGAAGTCGCTCTTTCTCGGCATGCGAGAGAGACGAGACCGCTGCTGAAGGCACACAGCGGCATTCGGGGAGAACCGCGATTTCTCGACCAGCAACTGCAAACTCTCCGAAGCGGTTAACAGAGAGTGGCGCCGTCCACCCACGAGAGCGAAATAGCGAAATTGCTATGCCGAGAACATGCGATTTCAGAATACTGCATTTCCTGAAAACAGGGGGTTTTTTCTCCGCAGGAAAGAATCCACATCTCTCGACTTTCTGTAACGTCCTCTCTGAAAGCACAACGTGTGTCGCTCCTGGAACTTCTAGCTGCCTTCTTAGAGGGGCTTTTCCCTTCCACTCTGTTCGTCACAGAATGCTGAAGTGTAGCATCGGAAAAACAGAGAAAAACGAAATGTCCCTAGGAATAAACGGAAAGGCATAAGAATGAGAGAGAAGCGTAGTGCAGAATGCATGGACACAAGGAGAAGACAAGAACCGCTCCTTTGCGATGTGCGCAGAAGAAGCCGCTCGTCCGAGAAAAGCATCCGGCTGAAGTCGCTCTTTCTCGGCATGCGAGAGAGACGAGACCGCTGCTGAAGGCACACAGCGGCATTCGGGGAGAACCGCGATTTCTCGACCAGCAACTGCAAACTCTCCGAAGCTGTTCAACGCGAGAGCCGATTTAGACGTGCGTGAGCGAAATAACGGAACTGTGATGCCAAGAACGTGTGAATTCTGCATACTGCATTGCCTGAAAACAGGGGTTTTTTTCTCCGCAGGAAAGAATCCACATCTCTCGACTTTCTGTAACGTCCTCTCTGAAAGCGCAACGTGTGTCTCTCCTGGAACTTCTAGCTGCCTTCTTAGAGGGGCTTTTCCCTTCCACTCTGTTCGTCACAGAATGCTGAAGTGTAGCATCGGAAAAACAGAGAAAAACGAAATGTCCCTAGGAATCAAGGGTTAAGAATGAGAGAGAAGCGTAGTGCAGAATGCATGGACACAAGGAGAAGACAAGAACCGCTCCTTTGCGATGTGCGCAGAAGAAGCCGCTCGTCCGAGAAAAGCATCCGGCTGAAGTCGCTCTTTCTCGGCATGCGAGAGAGACGAGACCGCTGCTGAAGGCACACAGCGGCATTCGGGGAGAACCGCGATTTCTCGACCAGCAACTGCAAACTCTCCGAAGCTGTTCAACGCGAGAGCCGATTTAGACGTGCGTGAGCGAAATAACGGAACTGTGATGCCAAGAACGTGTGAATTCTGCATACTGCATTGCCTGAAAACAGGGGGTTTTTTCTCCGCAGGAAAGAATCCACATCTCTCGACTTTCTGTAACGTCCTCTCTGAAAGCACAACGTGTGTCGCTCCTGGAACTTCTAGCTGCCTTCTTAGAGGGGCTTTTCCCTTCCACTCTGTTCGTCACAGAATGCTGAAGTGTAGCATCGGAAAAACAGAGAAAAACGAAATGTCCCTAGGAATAAACGGAAAGGCATAAGAATGAGAGAGAAGCGTAGTGCAGAATGCATGGACACAAGGAGAAGACAAGAACCGCTCCTTTGCGATGTGCGCAGAAGAAGCCGCTCGTCCGAGAAAAGCATCCGGCTGAAGTCGCTCTTTCTCGGCATGCGAGAGAGACGAGACCGCTGCTGAAGGCACACAGCGGCATTCGGGGAGAACCGCGATTTCTCGACCAGCAACTGCAAACTCTCCGAAGCGGTTAACAGAGAGTGGCGCCGTCCACCCACGAGAGCGAAATAGCGAAATTGCTATGCCGAGAACATGCGATTTCAGAATACTGCATTTCCTGAAAACAGGGGGTTTTTTCTCCGCAGGAAAGAATCCACATCTCTCGACTTTCTGTAACGTCCTCTCTGAAAGCACAACGTGTGTCGCTCCTGGAACTTCTAGCTGCCTTATTAGAGGGGCTTTTCCCTTCCACTCTGTTCGTCACAGAATGCTGAAGTGTAGCATCGGAAAAACAGAGAAAAACGAAATGTCCCTAGGAATAAACGGAAAGGCATAAGAATGAGAGAGAAGCGTAGTGCAGAATGCATGGACACAAGGAGAAGACAAGAACCGCTCCTTTGCGATGTGCGCAGAAGAAGCCGCTCGTCCGAGAAAAGCATCCGGCTGAAGTCGCTCTTTCTCGGCATGCGAGAGAGACGAGACCGCTGCTGAAGGCACACAGCGGCATTCGGGGAGAACCGCGATTTCTCGACCAGCAACTGCAAACTCTCCGAAGCTGTTCAACGCGAGAGCCGATTTAGACGTGCGTGAGCGAAATAACGGAACTGTGATGCCAAGAACGTGTGAATTCTGCATACTGCATTGCCTGAAAACAGGGGGTTTTTTCTCCGCAGGAAAGAATCCACATCTCTCGACTTTCTGTAACGTCCTCTCTGAAAGCACAACGTGTGTCGCTCCTGGAACTTCTAGCTGCCTTCTTAGAGGGGCTTTTCCCTTCCACTCTGTTCGTCACAGAATGCTGAAGTGTAGCATCGGAAAAACAGAGAAAAACGAAATGTCCCTAGGAATAAACGGAAAGGCATAAGAATGAGAGAGAAGCGTAGTGCAGAATGCATGGACACAAGGAGAAGACAAGAACCGCTCCTTTGCGATGTGCGCAGAAGAAGCCGCTCGTCCGAGAAAAGCATCCGGCTGAAGTCGCTCTTTCTCGGCATGCGAGAGAGACGAGACCGCTGCTGAAGGCACACAGCGGCATTCGGGGAGAACCGCGATTTCTCGGCCAGCAACTGCAAACTCTCCGAAGCGGTTAACAGAGAGTGGCGCCGTCCACCCACGAGAGCGAAATAGCGAAATTGCTATGCCGAGAACGTGCGATTTCAGAATACTGCATTTCCTGAAAACAGGGGGTTTTTTCTCCGCAGGAAAGAATCAACATCTCTCGACTTTCTGTAACGTCCTCTCTGAAAGCACAACGTGTGTCGCTCCTGGAACTTCTAGCTGCCTTCTTAGAGGGGCTTTTCCCTTCCACTCTGTTCGTCACAGAATGCTGAAGTGTAGCATCGGAAAAACAGAGAAAAACGAAATGTCCCTAGGAATCAAGGGTTAAGAATGAGAGAGAAGCGTAGTGCAGAATGCATGGACACAAGGAGAAGACAAGAACCGCTCCTTTGCGATGTGCGCAGAAGAAGCCGCTCGTCCGAGAAAAGCATCCGGCTGAAGTCGCTCTTTCTCGGCATGCGAGAGAGACGAGACCGCTGCTGAAGGCACACAGCGGCATTCGGGGAGAACCGCGATTTCTCGACCAGCAACTGCAAACTCTCCGAAGCTGTTCAACGCGAGAGCCGATTTAGACGTGCGTGAGCGAAATAACGGAACTGTGATGCCAAGAACGTGTGAATTCTGCATACTGCATTGCCTGAAAACAGGGGGTTTTTTCTCCGCAGGAAAGAATCCACATCTCTCGACTTTCTGTAACGTCCTCTCTGAAAGCACAACGTGTGTCGCTCCTGGAACTTCTAGCTGCCTTCTTAGAGGGGCTTTTCCCTTCCACTCTGTTCGTCACAGAATGCTGAAGTGTAGCATCGGAAAAACAGAGAAAAACGAAATGTCCCTAGGAATAAACGGAAAGGCATAAGAATGAGAGAGAAGCGTAGTGCAGAATGCATGGACACAAGGAGAAGACAAGAACCGCTCCTTTGCGATGTGCGCAGAAGAAGCCGCTCGTCCGAGAAAAGCATCCGGCTGAAGTCGCTCTTTCTCGGCATGCGAGAGAGACGAGACCGCTGCTGAAGGCACACAGCGGCATTCGGGGAGAACCGCGATTTCTCGGCCAGCAACTGCAAACTCTCCGAAGCGGTTAACAGAGAGTGGCGCCGTCCACCCACGAGAGCGAAATAGCGAAATTGCTATGCCGAGAACGTGCGATTTCAGAATACTGCATTTCCTGAAAACAGGGGGTTTTTTCTCCGCAGGAAAGAATCCACATCTCTCGACTTTCTGTAACGTCCTCTCTGAAAGCACAACGTGTGTCGCTCCTGGAACTTCTAGCTGCCTTATTAGAGGGGCTTTTCCCTTCCACTCTGTTCGTCACAGAATGCTGAAGTGTAGCATCGGAAAAACAGAGAAAAACGAAATGTCCCTAGGAATAAACGGAAAGGCATAAGAATGAGAGAGAAGCGTAGTGCAGAATGCATGGACACAAGGAGAAGACAAGAACCGCTCCTTTGCGATGTGCGCAGAAGAAGCCGCTCGTCCGAGAAAAGCTTCCGGCTGAAGTCGCTCTTTCTCGGCATGCGAGAGAGACGAGACCGCTGCTGAAGGCACACAGCGGCATTCGGGGAGAACCGCGATTTCTCGACCAGCAACTGCAAACTCTCCGAAGCTGTTCAACGCGAGAGCCGATTTAGACGTGCGTGAGCGAAATAATGGAACTGTGATGCCAAGAACGTGTGAATTCTGCATACTGCATTGCCTGAAAACAGGGGGTTTTTTCTCCGCAGGAAAGAATCCACATCTCTCGACTTTCTGTAACGTCCTCTCTGAAAGCACAACGTGTGTCGCTCCTGGAACTTCTAGCTGCCTTCTTAGAGGGGCTTTTCCCTTCCACTCTGTTCGTCACAGAATGCTGAAGTGTAGCATCGGAAAAACAGAGAAAAACGAAATGTCCCTAGGAATAAACGGAAAGGCATAAGAATGAGAGAGAAGCGTAGTGCAGAATGCATGGACACAAGGAGAAGACAAGAACCGCTCCTTTGCGATGTGCGCAGAAGAAGCCGCTCGTCCGAGAAAAGCATCCGGCTGAAGTCGCTCTTTCTCGGCATGCGAGAGAGACGAGACCGCTGCTGAAGGCACACAGCGGCATTCGGGGAGAACCGCGATTTCTCGACCAGCAACTGCAAACTCTCCGAAGCGGTTAACAGAGAGTGGCGCCGTCCACCCACGAGAGCGAAATAGCGAAATTGCTATGCCGAGAACATGCGATTTCAGAATACTGCATTTCCTGAAAACAGGGGGTTTTTTCTCCGCAGGAAAGAATCCACATCTCTCGACTTTCTGTAACGTCCTCTCTGAAAGCACAACGTGTGTCGCTCCTGGAACTTCTAGCTGCCTTATTAGAGGGGCTTTTCCCTTCCACTCTGTTCGTCACAGAATGCTGAAGTGTAGCATCGGAAAAACAGAGAAAAACGAAATGTCCCTAGGAATAAACGGAAAGGCATAAGAATGAGAGAGAAGCGTAGTGCAGAATGCATGGACACAAGGAGAAGACAAGAACCGCTCCTTTGCGATGTGCGCAGAAGAAGCCGCTCGTCCGAGAAAAGCATCCGGCTGAAGTCGCTCTTTCTCGGCATGCGAGAGAGACGAGACCGCTGCTGAAGGCACACAGCGGCATTCGGGGAGAACCGCGATTTCTCGACCAGCAACTGCAAACTCTCCGAAGCTGTTCAACGCGAGAGCCGATTTAGACGTGCGTGAGCGAAATAACGGAACTGTGATGCCAAGAACGTGTGAATTCTGCATACTGCATTGCCTGAAAACAGGGGTTTTTTTCTCCGCAGGAAAGAATCCACATCTCTCGACTTTCTGTAACGTCCTCTCTGAAAGCGCAACGTGTGTCTCTCCTGGAACTTCTAGCTGCCTTCTTAGAGGGGCTTTTCCCTTCCACTCTGTTCGTCACAGAATGCTGAAGTGTAGCATCGGAAAAACAGAGAAAAACGAAATGTCCCTAGGAATCAAGGGTTAAGAATGAGAGAGAAGCGTAGTGCAGAATGCATGGACACAAGGAGAAGACAAGAACCGCTCCTTTGCGATGTGCGCAGAAGAAGCCGCTCGTCCGAGAAAAGCATCCGGCTGAAGTCGCTCTTTCTCGGCATGCGAGAGAGACGAGACCGCTGCTGAAGGCACACAGCGGCATTCGGGGAGAACCGCGATTTCTCGACCAGCAACTGCAAACTCTCCGAAGCTGTTCAACGCGAGAGCCGATTTAGACGTGCGTGAGCGAAATAACGGAACTGTGATGCCAAGAACGTGTGAATTCTGCATACTGCATTGCCTGAAAACAGGGGGTTTTTTCTCCGCAGGAAAGAATCCACATCTCTCGACTTTCTGTAACGTCCTCTCTGAAAGCACAACGTGTGTCGCTCCTGGAACTTCTAGCTGCCTTCTTAGAGGGGCTTTTCCCTTCCACTCTGTTCGTCACAGAATGCTGAAGTGTAGCATCGGAAAAACAGAGAAAAACGAAATGTCCCTAGGAATAAACGGAAAGGCATAAGAATGAGAGAGAAGCGTAGTGCAGAATGCATGGACACAAGGAGAAGACAAGAACCGCTCCTTTGCGATGTGCGCAGAAGAAGCCGCTCGTCCGAGAAAAGCATCCGGCTGAAGTCGCTCTTTCTCGGCATGCGAGAGAGACGAGACCGCTGCTGAAGGCACACAGCGGCATTCGGGGAGAACCGCGATTTCTCGACCAGCAACTGCAAACTCTCCGAAGCTGTTCAACGCGAGAGCCGATTTAGACGTGCGTGAGCGAAATAACGGAACTGTGATGCCAAGCACGTGTGAATTCTGCATACTGCATTGCCTGAAAACAGGGGTTTTTTTCTCCGCAGGAAAGAATCCACATCTCTCGACTTTCTGTAACGTCCTCTCTGAAAGCGCAACGTGTGTCTCTCCTGGAACTTCTAGCTGCCTTCTTAGAGGGGCTTTTCCCTTCCACTCTGTTCGTCACAGAATGCTGAAGTGTAGCATCGGAAAAACAGAGAAAAACGAAATGTCCCTAGGAATCAAGGGTTAAGAATGAGAGAGAAGCGTAGTGCAGAATGCATGGACACAAGGAGAAGACAAGAACCGCTCCTTTGCGATGTGCGCAGAAGAAGCCGCTCGTCCGAGAAAAGCATCCGGCTGAAGTCGCTCTTTCTCGGCATGCGAGAGAGACGAGACCGCTGCTGAAGGCACACAGCGGCATTCGGGGAGAACCGCGATTTCTCGACCAGCAACTGCAAACTCTCCGAAGCTGTTCAACGCGAGAGCCGATTTAGACGTGCGTGAGCGAAATAACGGAACTGTGATGCCAAGAACGTGTGAATTCTGCATACTGCATTGCCTGAAAACAGGGGGTTTTTTCTCCGCAGGAAAGAATCCACATCTCTCGACTTTCTGTAACGTCCTCTCTGAAAGCACGTGTGTCGCTCCTGGAACTTCTAGCTGCCTTCTTAGAGGGGCTTTTCCCTTCCACTCTGTTCGTCACAGAATGCTGAAGTGTAGCATCGGAAAAACAGAGAAAAACGAAATGTCCCTAGGAATCAAGGGTTAAGAATGAGAGAGAAGCGTAGTGCAGAATGCATGGACACAAGGAGAAGACAAGAACCGCTCCTTTGCGATGTGCGCAGAAGAAGCCGCTCGTCCGAGAAAAGCATCCGGCTGAAGTCGCTCTTTCTCGGCATGCGAGAGAGACGAGACCGCTGCTGAAGGCACACAGCGGCATTCGGGGAGAACCGCGATTTCTCGGCCAGCAACTGCAAACTCTCCGAAGCGGTTAACAGAGAGTGGCGCCGTCCACCCACGAGAGCGAAATAGCGAAATTGCTATGCCGAGAACGTGCGATTTCAGAATACTGCATTTCCTGAAAACAGGGGGTTTTTTCTCCGCAGGAAAGAATCCACATCTCTCGACTTTCTGTAACGTCCTCTCTGAAAGCACAACGTGTGTCGCTCCTGGAACTTCTAGCTGCCTTATTAGAGGGGCTTTTCCCTTCCACTCTGTTCGTCACAGAATGCTGAAGTGTAGCATCGGAAAAACAGAGAAAAACGAAATGTCCCTAGGAATCAAGGGTTAAGAATGAGAGAGAAGCGTAGTGCAGAATGCATGGACACAAGGAGAAGACAAGAACCGCTCCTTTGCGATGTGCGCAGAAGAAGCCGCTCGTCCGAGAAAAGCATCCGGCTGAAGTCGCTCTTTCTCGGCATGCGAGAGAGACGAGACCGCTGCTGAAGGCACACAGCGGCATTCGGGGAGAACCGCGATTTCTCGGCCAGCAACTGCAAACTCTCCGAAGCGGTTAACAGAGAGTGGCGCCGTCCACCCACGAGAGCGAAATAGCGAAATTGCTATGCCGAGAACGTGCGATTTCAGAATACTGCATTTCCTGAAAACAGGGGGTTTTTTCTCCGCAGGAAAGAATCCACATCTCTCGACTTTCTGTAACGTCCTCTCTGAAAGCACAACGTGTGTCGCTCCTGGAACTTCTAGCTGCCTTATTAGAGGGGCTTTTCCCTTCCACTCTGTTCGTCACAGAATGCTGAAGTGTAGCATCGGAAAAACAGAGAAAAACGAAATGTCCCTAGGAATAAACGGAAAGGCATAAGAATG
The DNA here is from genome assembly GCF_987193195.1 of Phasianus colchicus. NCBI lineage: Eukaryota > Metazoa > Chordata > Aves > Galliformes > Phasianidae > Phasianus > Phasianus colchicus. The sequence goes on from NW_028325227.1 coordinate 930,725, forward strand.
AGAGAGAAGCGTAGTGCAGAATGCATGGACACAAGGAGAAGACAAGAACCGCTCCTTTGCGATGTGCGCAGAAGAAGCCGCTCGTCCGAGAAAAGCATCCGGCTGAAGTCGCTCTTTCTCGGCATGCGAGAGAGACGAGACCGCTGCTGAAGGCACACAGCGGCATTCGGGGAGAACCGCGATTTCTCGGCCAGCAACTGCAAACTCTCCGAAGCGGTTAACAGAGAGTGGCGCCGTCCACCCACGAGAGCGAAATAGCGAAATTGCTATGCCGAGAACGTGCGATTTCAGAATACTGCATTTCCTGAAAACAGGGGGTTTTTTCTCCGCAGGAAAGAATCCACATCTCTCGACTTTCTGTAACGTCCTCTCTGAAAGCACAACGTGTGTCGCTCCTGGAACTTCTAGCTGCCTTCTTAGAGGGGCTTTTCCCTTCCACTCTGTTCGTCACAGAATGCTGAAGTGTAGCATCGGAAAAACAGAGAAAAACGAAATGTCCCTAGGAATAAACGGAAAGGCATAAGAATGAGAGAGAAGCGTAGTGCAGAATGCATGGACACAAGGAGAAGACAAGAACCGCTCCTTTGCGATGTGCGCAGAAGAAGCCGCTCGTCCGAGAAAAGCATCCGGCTGAAGTCGCTCTTTCTCGGCATGCGAGAGAGACGAGACCGCTGCTGAAGGCACACAGCGGCATTCGGGGAGAACCGCGATTTCTCGACCAGCAACTGCAAACTCTCCGAAGCTGTTCAACGCGAGAGCCGATTTAGACGTGCGTGAGCGAAATAACGGAACTGTGATGCCAAGCACGTGTGAATTCTGCATACTGCATTGCCTGAAAACAGGGGGTTTTTTCTCCGCAGGAAAGAATCCACATCTCTCGACTTTCTGTAACGTCCTCTCTGAAAGCGCAACGTGTGTCTCTCCTGGAACTTCTAGCTGCCTTCTTAGAGGGGCTTTTCCCTTCCACTCTGTTCGTCACAGAATGCTGAAGTGTAGCATCGGAAAAACAGAGAAAAACGAAATGTCCCTAGGAATCAAGGGTTAAGAATGAGAGAGAAGCGTAGTGCAGAATGCATGGACACAAGGAGAAGACAAGAACCGCTCCTTTGCGATGTGCGCAGAAGAAGCCGCTCGTCCGAGAAAAGCATCCGGCTGAAGTCGCTCTTTCTCGGCATGCGAGAGAGACGAGACCGCTGCTGAAGGCACACAGCGGCATTCGGGGAGAACCGCGATTTCTCGGCCAGCAACTGCAAACTCTCCGAAGCGGTTAACAGAGAGTGGCGCCGTCCACCCACGAGAGCGAAATAGCGAAATTGCTATGCCGAGAACGTGCGATTTCAGAATACTGCATTTCCTGAAAACAGGGGGTTTTTTCTCCGCAGGAAAGAATCCACATCTCTCGACTTTCTGTAACGTCCTCTCTGAAAGCACAACGTGTGTCGCTCCTGGAACTTCTAGCTGCCTTATTAGAGGGGCTTTTCCCTTCCACTCTGTTCGTCACAGAATGCTGAAGTGTAGCATCGGAAAAACAGAGAAAAACGAAATGTCCCTAGGAATAAACGGAAAGGCATAAGAATGAGAGAGAAGCGTAGTGCAGAATGCATGGACACAAGGAGAAGACAAGAACCGCTCCTTTGCGATGTGCGCAGAAGAAGCCGCTCGTCCGAGAAAAGCATCCGGCTGAAGTCGCTCTTTCTCAGCATGCGAGAGAGACGAGACCGCTGCTGAAGGCACACAGCGGCATTCGGGGAGAACCGCGATTTCTCGACCAGCAACTGCAAACTCTCCGAAGCTGTTCAACGCGAGAGCCGATTTAGACGTGCGTGAGCGAAATAACGGAACTGTGATGCCAAGCACGTGTGAATTCTGCATACTGAATTGCCTGAAAACAGGGGGTTTTTTCTCCGCAGGAAAGAATCCACATCTCTCGACTTTCTGTAACGTCCTCTCTGAAAGCGCAACGTGTGTCGCTCCTGGAACTTCTAGCTGCCTTCTTAGAGGGGCTTTTCCCTTCCACTCTGTTCGTCACAGAATGCTGAAGTGTAGCATCGGAAAAACAGAGAAAAACGAAATGTCCCTAGGAATCAAGGGTTAAGAATGAGAGAGAAGCGTAGTGCAGAATGCATGGACACAAGGAGAAGACAAGAACCGCTCCTTTGCGATGTGCGCAGAAGAAGCCGCTCGTCCGAGAAAAGCATCCGGCTGAAGTCGCTCTTTCTCGGCATGCGAGAGAGACGAGACCGCTGCTGAAGGCACACAGCGGCATTCGGGGAGAACCGCGATTTCTCGGCCAGCAACTGCAAACTCTCCGAAGCGGTTAACAGAGAGTGGCGCCGTCCACCCACGAGAGCGAAATAGCGAAATTGCTATGCCGAGAACGTGCGATTTCAGAATACTGCATTTCCTGAAAACAGGGGGTTTTTTCTCCGCAGGAAAGAATCCACATCTCTCGACTTTCTGTAACGTCCTCTCTGAAAGCACAACGTGTGTCGCTCCTGGAACTTCTAGCTGCCTTATTAGAGGGGCTTTTCCCTTCCACTCTGTTCGTCACAGAATGCTGAAGTGTAGCATCGGAAAAACAGAGAAAAACGAAATGTCCCTAGGAATCAACGGAAAGGCATAAGAATGAGAGAGAAGCGTAGTGCAGAATGCATGGACACAAGGAGAAGACAAGAACCGCTCCTTTGCGATGTGCGCAGAAGAAGCCGCTCGTCCGAGAAAAGCATCCGGCTGAAGTCGCTCTTTCTCGGCATGCGAGAGAGACGAGACCGCTGCTGAAGGCACACAGCGGCATTCGGGGAGAACCGCGATTTCTCGGCCAGCAACTGCAAACTCTCCGAAGCGGTTAACAGAGAGTGGCGCCGTCCACCCACGAGAGCGAAATAGCGAAATTGCTATGCCGAGAACGTGCGATTTCAGAATACTGCATTTCCTGAAAACAGGGGGTTTTTTCTCCGCAGGAAAGAATCCACATCTCTCGACTTTCTGTAACGTCCTCTCTGAAAGCACAACGTGTGTCGCTCCTGGAACTTCTAGCTGCCTTCTTAGAGGGGCTTTTCCCTTCCACTCTGTTCGTCACAGAATGCTGAAGTGTAGCATCGGAAAAACAGAGAAAAACGAAATGTCCCTAGGAATAAACGGAAAGGCATAAGAATGAGAGAGAAGCGTAGTGCAGAATGCATGGACACAAGGAGAAGACAAGAACCGCTCCTTTGCGATGTGCGCAGAAGAAGCCGCTCGTCCGAGAAAAGCATCCGGCTGAAGTCGCTCTTTCTCGGCATGCGAGAGAGACGAGACCGCTGCTGAAGGCACACAGCGGCATTCGGGGAGAACCGCGATTTCTCGACCAGCAACTGCAAACTCTCCGAAGCTGTTCAACGCGAGAGCCGATTTAGACGTGCGTGAGCGAAATAACGGAACTGTGATGCCAAGCACGTGTGAATTCTGCATACTGCATTGCCTGAAAACAGGGGGTTTTTTCTCCGCAGGAAAGAATCCACATCTCTCGACTTTCTGTAACGTCCTCTCTGAAAGCGCAACGTGTGTCTCTCCTGGAACTTCTAGCTGCCTTCTTAGAGGGGCTTTTCCCTTCCACTCTGTTCGTCACAGAATGCTGAAGTGTAGCATCGGAAAAACAGAGAAAAACGAAATGTCCCTAGGAATCAAGGGTTAAGAATGAGAGAGAAGCGTAGTGCAGAATGCATGGACACAAGGAGAAGACAAGAACCGCTCCTTTGCGATGTGCGCAGAAGAAGCCGCTCGTCCGAGAAAAGCATCCGGCTGAAGTCGCTCTTTCTCGGCATGCGAGAGAGACGAGACCGCTGCTGAAGGCACACAGCGGCATTCGGGGAGAACCGCGATTTCTCGGCCAGCAACTGCAAACTCTCCGAAGCGGTTAACAGAGAGTGGCGCCGTCCACCCACGAGAGCGAAATAGCGAAATTGCTATGCCGAGAACGTGCGATTTCAGAATACTGCATTTCCTGAAAACAGGGGGTTTTTTCTCCGCAGGAAAGAATCCACATCTCTCGACTTTCTGTAACGTCCTCTCTGAAAGCACAACGTGTGTCGCTCCTGGAACTTCTAGCTGCCTTCTTAGAGGGGCTTTTCCCTTCCACTCTGTTCGTCACAGAATGCTGAAGTGTAGCATCGGAAAAACAGAGAAAAACGAAATGTCCCTAGGAATAAACGGAAAGGCATAAGAATGAGAGAGAAGCGTAGTGCAGAATGCATGGACACAAGGAGAAGACAAGAACCGCTCCTTTGCGATGTGCGCAGAAGAAGCCGCTCGTCCGAGAAAAGCATCCGGCTGAAGTCGCTCTTTCTCAGCATGCGAGAGAGACGAGACCGCTGCTGAAGGCACACAGCGGCATTCGGGGAGAACCGCGATTTCTCGACCAGCAACTGCAAACTCTCCGAAGCTGTTCAACGCGAGAGCCGATTTAGACGTGCGTGAGCGAAATAACGGAACTGTGATGCCAAGCACGTGTGAATTCTGCATACTGAATTGCCTGAAAACAGGGGGTTTTTTCTCCGCAGGAAAGAATCCACATCTCTCGACTTTCTGTAACGTCCTCTCTGAAAGCGCAACGTGTGTCGCTCCTGGAACTTCTAGCTGCCTTCTTAGAGGGGCTTTTCCCTTCCACTCTGTTCGTCACAGAATGCTGAAGTGTAGCATCGGAAAAACAGAGAAAAACGAAATGTCCCTAGGAATCAAGGGTTAAGAATGAGAGAGAAGCGTAGTGCAGAATGCATGGACACAAGGAGAAGACAAGAACCGCTCCTTTGCGATGTGCGCAGAAGAAGCCGCTCGTCCGAGAAAAGCATCCGGCTGAAGTCGCTCTTTCTCGGCATGCGAGAGAGACGAGACCGCTGCTGAAGGCACACAGCGGCATTCGGGGAGAACCGCGATTTCTCGGCCAGCAACTGCAAACTCTCCGAAGCGGTTAACAGAGAGTGGCGCCGTCCACCCACGAGAGCGAAATAGCGAAATTGCTATGCCGAGAACGTGCGATTTCAGAATACTGCATTTCCTGAAAACAGGGGGTTTTTTCTCCGCAGGAAAGAATCCACATCTCTCGACTTTCTGTAACGTCCTCTCTGAAAGCACAACGTGTGTCGCTCCTGGAACTTCTAGCTGCCTTATTAGAGGGGCTTTTCCCTTCCACTCTGTTCGTCACAGAATGCTGAAGTGTAGCATCGGAAAAACAGAGAAAAACGAAATGTCCCTAGGAATCAACGGAAAGGCATAAGAATGAGAGAGAAGCGTAGTGCAGAATGCATGGACACAAGGAGAAGACAAGAACCGCTCCTTTGCGATGTGCGCAGAAGAAGCCGCTCGTCCGAGAAAAGCATCCGGCTGAAGTCGCTCTTTCTCGGCATGCGAGAGAGACGAGACCGCTGCTGAAGGCACACAGCGGCATTCGGGGAGAACCGCGATTTCTCGGCCAGCAACTGCAAACTCTCCGAAGCGGTTAACAGAGAGTGGCGCCGTCCACCCACGAGAGCGAAATAGCGAAATTGCTATGCCGAGAACGTGCGATTTCAGAATACTGCATTTCCTGAAAACAGGGGGTTTTTTCTCCGCAGGAAAGAATCCACATCTCTCGACTTTCTGTAACGTCCTCTCTGAAAGCACAACGTGTGTCGCTCCTGGAACTTCTAGCTGCCTTCTTAGAAAGGCTTTTCCCTTCCACTCTGTTCGTCACAGAATGCTGAAGTGTAGCATCGGAAAAACAGAGAAAAACGAAATGTCCCTAGGAATCAAGGGTTAAGAATGAGAGAGAAGCGTAGTGCAGAATGCATGGACACAAGGAGAAGACAAGAACCGCTCCTTTGCGATGTGCGCAGAAGAAGCCGCTCGTCCGAGAAAAGCATCCGGCTGAAGTCGCTCTTTCTCGGCATGCGAGAGAGACGAGACCGCTGCTGAAGGCACACAGCGGCATTCGGGGAGAACCGCGATTTCTCGGCCAGCAACTGCAAACTCTCCGAAGCGGTTAACAGAGAGTGGCGCCGTCCACCCACGAGAGCGAAATAGCGAAATTGCTATGCCGAGAACGTGCGATTTCAGAATACTGCATTTCCTGAAAACAGGGGGTTTTTTCTCCGCAGGAAAGAATCCACATCTCTCGACTTTCTGTAACGTCCTCTCTGAAAGCACAACGTGTGTCGCTCCTGGAACTTCTAGCTGCCTTATTAGAGGGGCTTTTCCCTTCCACTCTGTTCGTCACAGAATGCTGAAGTGTAGCATCGGAAAAACAGAGAAAAACGAAATGTCCCTAGGAATCAACGGAAAGGCATAAGAATGAGAGAGAAGCGTAGTGCAGAATGCATGGACACAAGGAGAAGACAAGAACCGCTCCTTTGCGATGTGCGCAGAAGAAGCCGCTCGTCCGAGAAAAGCATCCGGCTGAAGTCGCTCTTTCTCGGCATGCGAGAGAGACGAGACTGCTGCTGAAGGCACACAGCGGCATTCGGGGAGAACCGCGATTTCTCGGCCAGCAACTGCAAACTCTCCGAAGCGGTTAACAGAGAGTGGCGCCGTCCACCCACGAGAGCGAAATAGTGAAATTGCTATGCCGAGAACGTGCGATTTCAGAATACTGCATTTCCTGAAAACAGGGGGTTTTTTCTCCGCAGGAAAGAATCCACATCTCTCGACTTTCTGTAACGTCCTCTCTGAAAGCACAACGTGTGTCGCTCCTGGAACTTCTAGCTGCCTTCTTAGAGGGGCTTTTCCCTTCCACTCTGTTCGTCACAGAATGCTGAAGTGTAGCATCGGAAAAACAGAGAAAAACGAAATGTCCCTAGGAATCAACGGAAAGGCATAAGAATGAGAGAGAAGCGTAGTGCAGAATGCATGGACACAAGGAGAAGACAAGAACCGCTCCTTTGCGATGTGCGCAGAAGAAGCCGCTCGTCCGAGAAAAGCATCCGGCTGAAGTCGCTCTTTCTCGGCATGCGAGAGAGACGAGACCGCTGCTGAAGGCACACAGCGGCATTCGGGGAGAACCGCGATTTCTCGGCCAGCAACTGCAAACTCTCCGAAGCGGTTAACAGAGAGTGGCGCCGTCCACCCACGAGAGCGAAATAGCGAAATTGCTATGCCGAGAACGTGCGATTTCAGAATACTGCATTTCCTGAAAACAGGGGGTTTTTTCTCCGCAGGAAAGAATCCACATCTCTCGACTTTCTGTAACGTCCTCTCTGAAAGCACAACGTGTGTCGCTCCTGGAACTTCTAGCTGCCTTATTAGAGGGGCTTTTCCCTTCCACTCTGTTCGTCACAGAATGCTGAAGTGTAGCATCGGAAAAACAGAGAAAAACGAAATGTCCCTAGGAATCAACGGAAAGGCATAAGAATGAGAGAGAAGCGTAGTGCAGAATGCATGGACACAAGGAGAAGACAAGAACCGCTCCTTTGCGATGTGCGCAGAAGAAGCCGCTCGTCCGAGAAAAGCATCCGGCTGAAGTCGCTCTTTCTCGGCATGCGAGAGAGACGAGACCGCTGCTGAAGGCACACAGCGGCATTCGGGGAGAACCGCGATTTCTCGGCCAGCAACTGCAAACTCTCCGAAGCGGTTAACAGAGAGTGGCGCCGTCCACCCACGAGAGCGAAATAGCGAAATTGCTATGCCGAGAACGTGCGATTTCAGAATACTGCATTTCCTGAAAACAGGGGGTTTTTTCTCCGCAGGAAAGAATCCACATCTCTCGACTTTCTGTAACGTCCTCTCTGAAAGCACAACGTGTGTCGCTCCTGGAACTTCTAGCTGCCTTCTTAGAGGGGCTTTTCCCTTCCACTCTGTTCGTCACAGAATGCTGAAGTGTAGCATCGGAAAAACAGAGAAAAACGAAATGTCCCTAGGAATCAACGGAAAGGCATAAGAATGAGAGAGAAGCGTAGTGCAGAATGCATGGACACAAGGAGAAGACAAGAACCGCTCCTTTGCGATGTGCGCAGAAGAAGCCGCTCGTCCGAGAAAAGCATCCGGCTGAAGTCGCTCTTTCTCGGCATGCGAGAGAGACGAGACCGCTGCTGAAGGCACACAGCGGCATTCGGGGAGAACCGCGATTTCTCGGCCAGCAACTGCAAACTCTCCGAAGCGGTTAACAGAGAGTGGCGCCGTCCACCCACGAGAGCGAAATAGCGAAATTGCTATGCCGAGAACGTGCGATTTCAGAATACTGCATTTCCTGAAAACAGGGGGTTTTTTCTCCGCAGGAAAGAATCCACATCTCTCGACTTTCTGTAACGTCCTCTCTGAAAGCACAACGTGTGTCGCTCCTGGAACTTCTAGCTGCCTTCTTAGAGGGGCTTTTCCCTTCCACTCTGTTCGTCACAGAATGCTGAAGTGTAGCATCGGAAAAACAGAGAAAAACGAAATGTCCCTAGGAATCAAGGGTTAAGAATGAGAGAGAAGCGTAGTGCAGAATGCATGGACACAAGGAGAAGACAAGAACCGCTCCTTTGCGATGTGCGCAGAAGAAGCCGCTCGTCCGAGAAAAGCATCCGGCTGAAGTCGCTCTTTCTCGGCATGCGAGAGAGACGAGACCGCTGCTGAAGGCACACAGCGGCATTCGGGGAGAACCGCGATTTCTCGGCCAGCAACTGCAAACTCTCCGAAGCGGTTAACAGAGAGTGGCGCCGTCCACCCACGAGAGCGAAATAGCGAAATTGCTATGCCGAGAACGTGCGATTTCAGAATACTGCATTTCCTGAAAACAGGGGGTTTTTTCTCCGCAGGAAAGAATCCACATCTCTCGACTTTCTGTAACGTCCTCTCTGAAAGCACAACGTGTGTCGCTCCTGGAACTTCTAGCTGCCTTCTTAGAGGGGCTTTTCCCTTCCACTCTGTTCGTCACAGAATGCTGAAGTGTAGCATCGGAAAAACAGAGAAAAACGAAATGTCCCTAGGAATCAACGGAAAGGCATAAGAATGAGAGAGAAGCGTAGTGCAGAATGCATGGACACAAGGAGAAGACAAGAACCGCTCCTTTGCGATGTGCGCAGAAGAAGCCGCTCGTCCGAGAAAAGCATCCGGCTGAAGTCGCTCTTTCTCGGCATGCGAGAGAGACGAGACCGCTGCTGAAGGCACACAGCGGCATTCGGGGAGAACCGCGATTTCTCGGCCAGCAACTGCAAACTCTCCGAAGCGGTTAACAGAGAGTGGCGCCGTCCACCCACGAGAGCGAAATAGCGAAATTGCTATGCCGAGAACGTGCGATTTCAGAATACTGCATTTCCTGAAAACAGGGGGTTTTTTCTCCGCAGGAAAGAATCCACATCTCTCGACTTTCTGTAACGTCCTCTCTGAAAGCACAACGTGTGTCGCTCCTGGAACTTCTAGCTGCCTTCTTAGAGGGGCTTTTCCCTTCCACTCTGTTCGTCACAGAATGCTGAAGTGTAGCATCGGAAAAACAGAGAAAAACGAAATGTCCCTAGGAATCAACGGAAAGGCATAAGAATGAGAGAGAAGCGTAGTGCAGAATGCATGGACACAAGGAGAAGACAAGAACCGCTCCTTTGCGATGTGCGCAGAAGAAGCCGCTCGTCCGAGAAAAGCATCCGGCTGAAGTCGCTCTTTCTCGGCATGCGAGAGAGACGAGACCGCTGCTGAAGGCACACAGCGGCATTCGGGGAGAACCGCGATTTCTCGGCCAGCAACTGCAAACTCTCCGAAGCGGTTAACAGAGAGTGGCGCCGTCCACCCACGAGAGCGAAATAGCGAAATTGCTATGCCGAGAACGTGCGATTTCAGAATACTGCATTTCCTGAAAACAGGGGGTTTTTTCTCCGCAGGAAAGAATCCACATCTCTCGACTTTCTGTAACGTCCTCTCTGAAAGCACAACGTGTGTCGCTCCTGGAACTTCTAGCTGCCTTCTTAGAGGGGCTTTTCCCTTCCACTCTGTTCGTCACAGAATGCTGAAGTGTAGCATCGGAAAAACAGAGAAAAACGAAATGTCCCTAGGAATCAACGGAAAGGCATAAGAATGAGAGAGAAGCGTAGTGCAGAATGCATGGACACAAGGAGAAGACAAGAACCGCTCCTTTGCGATGTGCGCAGAAGAAGCCGCTCGTCCGAGAAAAGCATCCGGCTGAAGTCGCTCTTTCTCGGCATGCGAGAGAGACGAGACCGCTGCTGAAGGCACACAGCGGCATTCGGGGAGAACCGCGATTTCTCGACCAGCAACTGCAAACTCTCCGAAGCTGTTCAACGCGAGAGCCGATTTAGACGTGCGTGAGCGAAATAACGGAACTGTGATGCCAAGAACGTGTGAATTCTGCATACTGCATTGCCTGAAAACAGGGGGTTTTTTCTCCGCAGGAAAGAATCCACATCTCTCGACTTTCTGTAACGTCCTCTCTGAAAGCACAACGTGTGTCGCTCCTGGAACTTCTAGCTGCCTTCTTAGAGGGGCTTTTCCCTTCCACTCTGTTCGTCACAGAATGCTGAAGTGTAGCATCGGAAAAACAGAGAAAAACGAAATGTCCCTAGGAATCAAGGGTTAAGAATGAGAGAGAAGCGTAGTGCAGAATGCATGGACACAAGGAGAAGACAAGAACCGCTCCTTTGCGATGTGCGCAGAAGAAGCCGCTCGTCCGAGAAAAGCATCCGGCTGAAGTCGCTCTTTCTCGGCATGCGAGAGAGACGAGACCGCTGCTGAAGGCACACAGCGGCATTCGGGGAGAACCGCGATTTCTCGGCCAGCAACTGCAAACTCTCCGAAGCGGTTAACAGAGAGTGGCGCCGTCCACCCACGAGAGCGAAATAGCGAAATTGCTATGCCGAGAACGTGCGATTTCAGAATACTGCATTTCCTGAAAACAGGGGGTTTTTTCTCCGCAGGAAAGAATCCACATCTCTCGACTTTCTGTAACGTCCTCTCTGAAAGCACAACGTGTGTCGCTCCTGGAACTTCTAGCTGCCTTCTTAGAGGGGCTTTTCCCTTCCACTCTGTTCGTCACAGAATGCTGAAGTGTAGCATCGGAAAAACAGAGAAAAACGAAATGTCCCTAGGAATCAACGGAAAGGCATAAGAATGAGAGAGAAGCGTAGTGCAGAATGCATGGACACAAGGAGAAGACAAGAACCGCTCCTTTGCGATGTGCGCAGAAGAAGCCGCTCGTCCGAGAAAAGCATCCGGCTGAAGTCGCTCTTTCTCGGCATGCGAGAGAGACGAGACCGCTGCTGAAGGCACACAGCGGCATTCGGGGAGAACCGCGATTTCTCGGCCAGCAACTGCAAACTCTCCGAAGCGGTTAACAGAGAGTGGCGCCGTCCACCCACGAGAGCGAAATAGCGAAATTGCTATGCCGAGAACGTGCGATTTCAGAATACTGCATTTCCTGAAAACAGGGGGTTTTTTCTCCGCAGGAAAGAATCCACATCTCTCGACTTTCTGTAACGTCCTCTCTGAAAGCACAACGTGTGTCGCTCCTGGAACTTCTAGCTGCCTTCTTAGAGGGGCTTTTCCCTTCCACTCTGTTCGTCACAGAATGCTGAAGTGTAGCATCGGAAAAACAGAGAAAAACGAAATGTCCCTAGGAATCAACGGAAAGGCATAAGAATGAGAGAGAAGCGTAGTGCAGAATGCATGGACACAAGGAGAAGACAAGAACCGCTCCTTTGCGATGTGCGCAGAAGAAGCCGCTCGTCCGAGAAAAGCATCCGGCTGAAGTCGCTCTTTCTCGGCATGCGAGAGAGACGAGACCGCTGCTGAAGGCACACAGCGGCATTCGGGGAGAACCGCGATTTCTCGGCCAGCAACTGCAAACTCTCCGAAGCGGTTAACAGAGAGTGGCGCCGTCCACCCACGAGAGCGAAATAGCGAAATTGCTATGCCGAGAACGTGCGATTTCAGAATACTGCATTTCCTGAAAACAGGGGGTTTTTTCTCCGCAGGAAAGAATCCACATCTCTCGACTTTCTGTAACGTCCTCTCTGAAAGCACAACGTGTGTCGCTCCTGGAACTTCTAGCTGCCTTCTTAGAGGGGCTTTTCCCTTCCACTCTGTTCGTCACAGAATGCTGAAGTGTAGCATCGGAAAAACAGAGAAAAACGAAATGTCCCTAGGAATCAACGGAAAGGCATAAGAATGAGAGAGAAGCGTAGTGCAGAATGCATGGACACAAGGAGAAGACAAGAACCGCTCCTTTGCGATGTGCGCAGAAGAAGCCGCTCGTCCGAGAAAAGCATCCGGCTGAAGTCGCTCTTTCTCGGCATGCGAGAGAGACGAGACCGCTGCTGAAGGCACACAGCGGCATTCGGGGAGAACCGCGATTTCTCGACCAGCAACTGCAAACTCTCCGAAGCTGTTCAACGCGAGAGCCGATTTAGACGTGCGTGAGCGAAATAACGGAACTGTGATGCCAAGAACGTGTGAATTCTGCATACTGCATTGCCTGAAAACAGGGGGTTTTTTCTCCGCAGGAAAGAATCCACATCTCTCGACTTTCTGTAACGTCCTCTCTGAAAGCACAACGTGTGTCGCTCCTGGAACTTCTAGCTGCCTTCTTAGAGGGGCTTTTCCCTTCCACTCTGTTCGTCACAGAATGCTGAAGTGTAGCATCGGAAAAACAGAGAAAAACGAAATGTCCCTAGGAATCAAGGGTTAAGAATGAGAGAGAAGCGTAGTGCAGAATGCATGGACACAAGGAGAAGACAAGAACCGCTCCTTTGCGATGTGCGCAGAAGAAGCCGCTCGTCCGAGAAAAGCATCCGGCTGAAGTCGCTCTTTCTCGGCATGCGAGAGAGACGAGACCGCTGCTGAAGGCACACAGCGGCATTCGGGGAGAACCGCGATTTCTCGGCCAGCAACTGCAAACTCTCCGAAGCGGTTAACAGAGAGTGGCGCCGTCCACCCACGAGAGCGAAATAGCGAAATTGCTATGTAGAGAACGTGCGATTTCAGAATACTGCATTTCCTGAAAACAGGGGTTTTTTTCTCCGCAGGAAAGAATCCACATCTCTCGACTTTCTGTAACGTCCTCTCTGAAAGCACAATGTGTGTCGCTCCTGGAACTTCTAGCTGCCTTATTAGAGGGGCTTTTCCCTTCCACTCTGTTCGTCACAGAATGCTGAAGTGTAGCATCGGAAAAACAGAGAAAAACGAAATGTCCCTAGGAATCAACGGAAAGGCATAAGAATGAGAGAGAAGCGTAGTGCAGAATGCATGGACACAAGGAGAAGACAAGAACCGCTCCTTTGCGATGTGCGCAGAAGAAGCCGCTCGTCCGAGAAAAGCATCCGGCTGAAGTCGCTCTTTCTCGGCATGCGAGAGAGACGAGACCGCTGCTGAAGGCACACAGCGGCATTCGGGGAGAACCGCGATTTCTCGACCAGCAACTGCAAACTCTCCGAAGCTGTTCAACGCGAGAGCCGATTTAGACGTGCGTGAGCGAAATAACGGAACTGTGATGCCAAGCACGTGTGAATTCTGCATACTGCATTGCCTGAAAACAGGGGGTTTTTTCTCCGCAGGAAAGAATCCACATCTCTCGACTTTCTGTAACGTCCTCTCTGAAAGCGCAACGTGTGTCGCTCCTGGAACTTCTAGCTGCCTTCTTAGAGGGGCTTTTCCCTTCCACTCTGTTCGTCACAGAATGCTGAAGTGTAGCATCGGAAAAACAGAGAAAAACGAAATGTCCCTAGGAATCAAGGGTTAAGAATGAGAGAGAAGCGTAGTGCAGAATGCATGGACACAAGGAGAAGACAAGAACCGCTCCTTTGCGATGTGCGCAGAAGAAGCCGCTCGTCCGAGAAAAGCATCCGGCTGAAGTCGCTCTTTCTCGGCATGCGAGAGAGACGAGACCGCTGCTGAAGGCACACAGCGGCATTCGGGGAGAACCGCGATTTCTCGGCCAGCAACTGCAAACTCTCCGAAGCGGTTAACAGAGAGTGGCGCCGTCCACCCACGAGAGCGAAATAGCGAAATTGCTATGTAGAGAACGTGCGATTTCAGAATACTGCATTTCCTGAAAACAGGGGGTTTTTTCTCCGCAGGAAAGAATCCACATCTCTCGACTTTCTGTAACGTCCTCTCTGAAAGCACAATGTGTGTCGCTCCTGGAACTTCTAGCTGCCTTCTTAGAGGGGCTTTTCCCTTCCACTCTGTTCGTCACAGAATGCTGAAGTGTAGCATCGGAAAAACAGAGAAAAACGAAATGTCCCTAGGAATCAACGGAAAGGCATAAGAATGAGAGAGAAGCGTAGTGCAGAATGCATGGACACAAGGAGAAGACAAGAACCGCTCCTTTGCGATGTGCGCAGAAGAAGCCGCTCGTCCGAGAAAAGCATCCGGCTGAAGTCGCTCTTTCTCGGCATGCGAGAGAGACGAGACCGCTGCTGAAGGCACACAGCGGCATTCGGGGAGAACCGCGATTTCTCGACCAGCAACTGCAAACTCTCCGAAGCTGTTCAACGCGAGAGCCGATTTAGACGTGCGTGAGCGAAATAACGGAACTGTGATGCCAAGCACGTGTGAATTCTGCATACTGCATTGCCTGAAAACAGGGGGTTTTTTCTCCGCAGGAAAGAATCCACATCTCTCGACTTTCTGTAACGTCCTCTCTGAAAGCACAACGTGTGTCGCTCCTGGAACTTCTAGCTGCCTTCTTAGAGGGGCTTTTCCCTTCCACTCTGTTCGTCACAGAATGCTGAAGTGTAGCATCGGAAAAACAGAGAAAAACGAAATGTCCCTAGGAATCAAGGGTTAAGAATGAGAGAGAAGCGTAGTGCAGAATGCATGGACACAAGGAGAAGACAAGAACCGCTCCTTTGCGATGTGCGCAGAAGAAGCCGCTCGTCCGAGAAAAGCATCCGGCTGAAGTCGCTCTTTCTCGGCATGCGAGAGAGACGAGACCGCTGCTGAAGGCACACAGCGGCATTCGGGGAGAACCGCGATTTCTCGGCCAGCAACTGCAAAATCTCCGAAGCGGTTAACAGAGAGTGGCGCCGTCCACCCACGAGAGCGAAATAGCGAAATTGCTATGCCGAGAACGTGCGATTTCAGAATACTGCATTTCCTGAAAACAGGGGGTTTTTTCTCCGCAGGAAAGAATCCACATCTCTCGACTTTCTGTAACGTCCGCTCTGAAAGCACAACGTGTGTCGCTCCTGGAACTTCTAGCTGCCTTATTAGAGGGGCTTTTCCCTTCCACTCTGTTCGTCACAGAATGCTGAAGTGTAGCATCGGAAAAACAGAGAAAAACGAAATGTCCCTAGGAATCAACGGAAAGGCATAAGAATGAGAGAGAAGCGTAGTGCAGAATGCATGGACACAAGGAGAAGACAAGAACCGCTCCTTTGCGATGTGCGCAGAAGAAGCCGCTCGTCCGAGAAAAGCATCCGGCTGAAGTCGCTCTTTCTCGGCATGCGAGAGAGACGAGACC
Source organism: Phasianus colchicus (assembly GCF_987193195.1). Taxonomy (NCBI): domain Eukaryota; kingdom Metazoa; phylum Chordata; class Aves; order Galliformes; family Phasianidae; genus Phasianus; species Phasianus colchicus. The sequence goes on from NW_028325227.1 coordinate 946,119, forward strand.
GCTGCTGAAGGCACACAGCGGCATTCGGGGAGAACCGCGATTTCTCGGCCAGCAACTGCAAACTCTCCGAAGCGGTTAACAGAGAGTGGCGCCGTCCACCCACGAGAGCGAAATAGCGAAATTGCTATGCCGAGAACGTGCGATTTCAGAATACTGCATTTCCTGAAAACAGGGGGTTTTTTCTCCGCAGGAAAGAATCCACATCTCTCGACTTTCTGTAACGTCCTCTCTGAAAGCACAACGTGTGTCGCTCCTGGAACTTCTAGCTGCCTTCTTAGAGGGGCTTTTCCCTTCCACTCTGTTCGTCACAGAATGCTGAAGTGTAGCATCGGAAAAACAGAGAAAAACGAAATGTCCCTAGGAATAAACGGAAAGGTATAAGAATGAGAGAGAAGCGTAGTGCAGAATGCATGGACACAAGGAGAAGACAAGAACCGCTCCTTTGCGATGTGCGCAGAAGAAGCCGCTCGTCCGAGAAAAGCATCCGGCTGAAGTCGCTCTTTCTCGGCATGCGAGAGAGACGAGCCCGCTGCTGAAGGCACACAGCGGCATTCGGGGAGAACCGCGATTTCTCGACCAGCAACTGCAAACTCTCCGAAGCTGTTCAACGCGAGAGCCGATTTAGACGTGCGTGAGCGAAATAACGGAACTGTGATGCCAAGCACGTGTGAATTCTGCATACTGCATTGCCTGAAAACAGGGGGTTTTTTCTCCGCAGGAAAGAATCCACATCTCTCGACTTTCTGTAACGTCCTCTCTGAAAGCGCAACGTGTGTCGCTCCTGGAACTTCTAGCTGCCTTCTTAGAGGGGCTTTTCCCTTCCACTCTGTTCGTCACAGAATGCTGAAGTGTAGCATCGGAAAAACAGAGAAAAACGAAATGTCCCTAGGAATCAAGGGTTAAGAATGAGAGAGAAGCGTAGTGCAGAATGCATGGACACAAGGAGAAGACAAGAACCGCTCCTTTGCGATGTGCGCAGAAGAAGCCGCTCGTCCGAGAAAAGCATCCGGCTGAAGTCGCTCTTTCTCGGCATGCGAGAGAGACGAGACCGCTGCTGAAGGCACACAGCGGCATTCGGGGAGAACCGCGATTTCTCGGCCAGCAACTGCAAAATCTCCGAAGCGGTTAACAGAGAGTGGCGCCGTCCACCCACGAGAGCGAAATAGCGAAATTGCTATGCCGAGAACGTGCGATTTCAGAATACTGCATTTCCTGAAAACAGGGGGTTTTTTCTCCGCAGGAAAGAATCCACATCTCTCGACTTTCTGTAACGTCCTCTCTGAAAGCACAACGTGTGTCGCTCCTGGAACTTCTAGCTGCCTTATTAGAGGGGCTTTTCCCTTCCACTCTGTTCGTCACAGAATGCTGAAGTGTAGCATCGGAAAAACAGAGAAAAACGAAATGTCCCTAGGAATCAACGGAAAGGCATAAGAATGAGAGAGAAGCGTAGTGCAGAATGCATGGACACAAGGAGAAGACAAGAACCGCTCCTTTGCGATGTGCGCAGAAGAAGCCGCTCGTCCGAGAAAAGCATCCGGCTGAAGTCGCTCTTTCTCGGCATGCGAGAGAGACGAGACCGCTGCTGAAGGCACACAGCGGCATTCGGGGAGAACCGCGATTTCTCGGCCAGCAACTGCAAACTCTCCGAAGCGGTTAACAGAGAGTGGCGCCGTCCACCCACGAGAGCGAAATAGCGAAATTGCTATGCCGAGAACGTGCGATTTCAGAATACTGCATTTCCTGAAAACAGGGGGTTTTTTCTCCGCAGGAAAGAATCCACATCTCTCGACTTTCTGTAACGTCCTCTCTGAAAGCACAACGTGTGTCGCTCCTGGAACTTCTAGCTGCCTTCTTAGAGGGGCTTTTCCCTTCCACTCTGTTCGTCACAGAATGCTGAAGTGTAGCATCGGAAAAACAGAGAAAAACGAAATGTCCCTAGGAATCAAGGGTTAAGAATGAGAGAGAAGCGTAGTGCAGAATGCATGGACACAAGGAGAAGACAAGAACCGCTCCTTTGCGATGTGCGCAGAAGAAGCCGCTCGTCCGAGAAAAGCATCCGGCTGAAGTCGCTCTTTCTCGGCATGCGAGAGAGACGAGACCGCTGCTGAAGGCACACAGCGGCATTCGGGGAGAACCGCGATTTCTCGGCCAGCAACTGCAAACTCTCCGAAGCGGTAAACAGAGAGTGGCGCCGTCCACCCACGAGAGCGAAATAGCGAAATTGCTATGTAGAGAACGTGCGATTTCAGAATACTGCATTTCCTGAAAACAGGGGGTTTTTTCTCCGCAGGAAAGAATCCACATCTCTAGACTTTCTGTAACGTCCTCTCTGAAAGCACAACGTGTGTCGCTCCTGGAACTTCTAGCTGCCTTATTAGAGGGGCTTTTCCCTTCCACTCTGTTCGTCACAGAATGCTGAAGTGTAGCATCGGAAAAACAGAGAAAAACGAAATGTCCCTAGGAATCAACGGAAAGGCATAAGAATGAGAGAGAAGCGTAGTGCAGAATGCATGGACACAAGGAGAAGACAAGAACCGCTCCTTTGCGATGTGCGCAGAAGAAGCCGCTCGTCCGAGAAAAGCATCCGGCTGAAGTCGCTCTTTCTCGGCATGCGAGAGAGACGAGACCGCTGCTGAAGGCACACAGCGGCATTCGGGGAGAACCGCGATTTCTCGACCAGCAACTGCAAACTCTCCGAAGCTGTTCAACGCGAGAGCCGATTTAGACGTGCGTGAGCGAAATAACGGAACTGTGATGCCAAGAACGTGTGAATTCTGCATACTGCATTGCCTGAAAACAGGGGGTTTTTTCTCCGCAGGAAAGAATCCACATCTCTCGACTTTCTGTAACGTCCTCTCTGAAAGCGCAACGTGTGTCGCTCCTGGAACTTCTAGCTGCCTTATTAGAGGGGCTTTTCCCTTCCACTCTGTTCGTCACAGAATGCTGAAGTGTAGCATCGGAAAAACAGAGAAAAACGAAATGTCCCTAGGAATCAAGGGTTAAGAATGAGAGAGAAGCGTAGTGCAGAATGCATGGACACAAAAAGAAGACAAGAACCGCTCCTTTGCGATGTGCGCAGAAGAAGCCGCTCGTCCGAGAAAAGCATCCGGCTGAAGTCGCTCTTTCTCGGCATGCGAGAGAGACGAGACCGCTGCTGAAGGCACACAGCGGCATTCGGGGAGAACCGCGATTTCTCGGCCAGCAACTGCAAACTCTCCGAAGCGGTTAACAGAGAGTGGCGCCGTCCACCCACGAGAGCGAAATAGCGAAATTGCTATGCCGAGAACGTGCGATTTCAGAATACTGCATTTCCTGAAAACAGGGGGTTTTTTCTCCGCAGGAAAGAATCCACATCTCTCGACTTTCTGTAACGTCCTCTCTGAAAGCACAACGTGTGTCGCTCCTGGAACTTCTAGCTGCCTTCTTAGAGGGGCTTTTCCCTTCCACTCTGTTCGTCACAGAATGCTGAAGTGTAGCATCGGAAAAACAGAGAAAAACGAAATGTCCCTAGGAATCAACGGAAAGGCATAAGAATGAGAGAGAAGCGTAGTGCAGAATGCATGGACACAAGGAGAAGACAAGAACCGCTCCTTTGCGATGTGCGCAGAAGAAGCCGCTCGTCCGAGAAAAGCATCCGGCTGAAGTCGCTCTTTCTCGGCATGCGAGAGAGACGAGACCGCTGCTGAAGGCACACAGCGGCATTCGGGGAGAACCGCGATTTCTCGACCAGCAACTGCAAACTCTCCGAAGCTGTTCAACGCGAGAGCCGATTTAGACGTGCGTGAGCGAAATAACGGAACTGTGATGCCAAGCACGTGTGAATTCTGCATACTGCATTGCCTGAAAACAGGGGGTTTTTTCTCCGCAGGAAAGAATCCACATCTCTCGACTTTCTGTAACGTCCTCTCTGAAAGCACAACGTGTGTCGCTCCTGGAACTTCTAGCTGCCTTCTTAGAGGGGCTTTTCCCTTCCACTCTGTTCGTCACAGAATGCTGAAGTGTAGCATCGGAAAAACAGAGAAAAACGAAATGTCCCTAGGAATCAAGGGTTAAGAATGAGAGAGAAGCGTAGTGCAGAATGCATGGACACAAGGAGAAGACAAGAACCGCTCCTTTGCGATGTGCGCAGAAGAAGCCGCTCGTCCGAGAAAAGCATCCGGCTGAAGTCGCTCTTTCTCGGCATGCGAGAGAGACGAGACCGCTGCTGAAGGCACACAGCGGCATTCGGGGAGAACCGCGATTTCTCGACCAGCAACTGCAAACTCTCCGAAGCGGTTAACAGAGAGTGGCGCCGTCCACCCACGAGAGCGAAATAGCGAAATTGCTATGCCGAGAACGTGCGATTTCAGAATACTGCATTTCCTGAAAACAGGGGTTTTTTTCTCCGCAGGAAAGAATCCACATCTCTCGACTTTCTGTAACGTCCGCTCTGAAAGCACAACGTGTGTCGCTCCTGGAACTTCTAGCTGCCTTATTAGAGGGGCTTTTCCCTTCCACTCTGTTCGTCACAGAATGCTGAAGTGTAGCATCGGAAAAACAGAGAAAAACGAAATGTCCCTAGGAATCAACGGAAAGGCATAAGAATGAGAGAGAAGCGTAGTGCAGAATGCATGGACACAAGGAGAAGACAAGAACCGCTCCTTTGCGATGTGCGCAGAAGAAGCCGCTCGTCCGAGAAAAGCATCCGGCTGAAGTCGCTCTTTCTCGGCATGCGAGAGAGACGAGACCGCTGCTGAAGGCACACAGCGGCATTCGGGGAGAACCGCGATTTCTCGGCCAGCAACTGCAAACTCTCCGAAGCGGTTAACAGAGAGTGGCGCCGTCCACCCACGAGAGCGAAATAGCGAAATTGCTATGCCGAGAACGTGCGATTTCAGAATACTGCATTTCCTGAAAACAGGGGGTTTTTTCTCCGCAGGAAAGAATCCACATCTCTCGACTTTCTGTAACGTCCTCTCTGAAAGCACAACGTGTGTCGCTCCTGGAACTTCTAGCTGCCTTCTTAGAGGGGCTTTTCCCTTCCACTCTGTTCGTCACAGAATGCTGAAGTGTAGCATCGGAAAAACAGAGAAAAACGAAATGTCCCTAGGAATCAAGGGTTAAGAATGAGAGAGAAGCGTAGTGCAGAATGCATGGACACAAGGAGAAGACAAGAACCGCTCCTTTGCGATGTGCGCAGAAGAAGCCGCTCGTCCGAGAAAAGCATCCGGCTGAAGTCGCTCTTTCTCGGCATGCGAGAGAGACGAGACCGCTGCTGAAGGCACACAGCGGCATTCGGGGAGAACCGCGATTTCTCGGCCAGCAACTGCAAACTCTCCGAAGCGGTAAACAGAGAGTGGCGCCGTCCACCCACAAGAGCGAAATAGCGAAATTGCTATGTAGAGAACGTGCGATTTCAGAATACTGCATTTCCTGAAAACAGGGGGTTTTTTCTCCGCAGGAAAGAATCCACATCTCTAGACTTTCTGTAACGTCCTCTCTGAAAGCACAACGTGTGTCGCTCCTGGAACTTCTAGCTGCCTTATTAGAGGGGCTTTTCCCTTCCACTCTGTTCGTCACAGAATGCTGAAGTGTAGCATCGGAAAAACAGAGAAAAACGAAATGTCCCTAGGAATCAACGGAAAGGCATAAGAATGAGAGAGAAGCGTAGTGCAGAATGCATGGACACAAGGAGAAGACAAGAACCGCTCCTTTGCGATGTGCGCAGAAGAAGCCGCTCGTCCGAGAAAAGCATCCGGCTGAAGTCGCTCTTTCTCGGCATGCGAGAGAGACGAGACCGCTGCTGAAGGCACACAGCGGCATTCGGGGAGAACCGCGATTTCTCGACCAGCAACTGCAAACTCTCCGAAGCTGTTCAACGCGAGAGCCGATTTAGACGTGCGTGAGCGAAATAACGGAACTGTGATGCCAAGAACGTGTGAATTCTGCATACTGCATTGCCTGAAAACAGGGGGTTTTTTCTCCGCAGGAAAGAATCCACATCTCTCGACTTTCTGTAACGTCCTCTCTGAAAGCGCAACGTGTGTCGCTCCTGGAACTTCTAGCTGCCTTATTAGAGGGGCTTTTCCCTTCCACTCTGTTCGTCACAGAATGCTGAAGTGTAGCATCGGAAAAACAGAGAAAAACGAAATGTCCCTAGGAATCAAGGGTTAAGAATGAGAGAGAAGCGTAGTGCAGAATGCATGGACACAAAAAGAAGACAAGAACCGCTCCTTTGCGATGTGCGCAGAAGAAGCCGCTCGTCCGAGAAAAGCATCCGGCTGAAGTCGCTCTTTCTCGGCATGCGAGAGAGACGAGACCGCTGCTGAAGGCACACAGCGGCATTCGGGGAGAACCGCGATTTCTCGGCCAGCAACTGCAAACTCTCCGAAGCGGTTAACAGAGAGTGGCGCCGTCCACCCACGAGAGCGAAATAGCGAAATTGCTATGCCGAGAACGTGCGATTTCAGAATACTGCATTTCCTGAAAACAGGGGGTTTTTTCTCCGCAGGAAAGAATCCACATCTCTCGACTTTCTGTAACGTCCTCTCTGAAAGCGCAACGTGTGTCGCTCCTGGAACTTCTAGCTGCCTTCTTAGAGGGGCTTTTCCCTTCCACTCTGTTCGTCACAGAATGCTGAAGTGTAGCATCGGAAAAACAGAGAAAAACGAAATGTCCCTAGGAATCAACGGAAAGGCATAAGAATGAGAGAGAAGCGTAGTGCAGAATGCATGGACACAAGGAGAAGACAAGAACCGCTCCTTTGCGATGTGCGCAGAAGAAGCCGCTCGTCCGAGAAAAGCATCCGGCTGAAGTCGCTCTTTCTCGGCATGCGAGAGAGACGAGACCGCTGCTGAAGGCACACAGCGGCATTCGGGGAGAACCGCGATTTCTCGACCAGCAACTGCAAACTCTCCGAAGCTGTTCAACGCGAGAGCCGATTTAGACGTGCGTGAGCGAAATAACGGAACTGTGATGCCAAGCACGTGTGAATTCTGCATACTGCATTGCCTGAAAACAGGGGGTTTTTTCTCCGCAGGAAAGAATCCACATCTCTCGACTTTCTGTAACGTCCTCTCTGAAAGCACAACGTGTGTCGCTCCTGGAACTTCTAGCTGCCTTCTTAGAGGGGCTTTTCCCTTCCACTCTGTTCGTCACAGAATGCTGAAGTGTAGCATCGGAAAAACAGAGAAAAACGAAATGTCCCTAGGAATCAAGGGTTAAGAATGAGAGAGAAGCGTAGTGCAGAATGCATGGACACAAGGAGAAGACAAGAACCGCTCCTTTGCGATGTGCGCAGAAGAAGCCGCTCGTCCGAGAAAAGCATCCGGCTGAAGTCGCTCTTTCTCGGCATGCGAGAGAGACGAGACCGCTGCTGAAGGCACACAGCGGCATTCGGGGAGAACCGCGATTTCTCGGCCAGCAACTGCAAAATCTCCGAAGCGGTTAACAGAGAGTGGCGCCGTCCACCCACGAGAGCGAAATAGCGAAATTGCTATGCCGAGAACGTGCGATTTCAGAATACTGCATTTCCTGAAAACAGGGGTTTTTTTCTCCGCAGGAAAGAATCCACATCTCTCGACTTTCTGTAACGTCCGCTCTGAAAGCACAACGTGTGTCGCTCCTGGAACTTCTAGCTGCCTTATTAGAGGGGCTTTTCCCTTCCACTCTGTTCGTCACAGAATGCTGAAGTGTAGCATCGGAAAAACAGAGAAAAACGAAATGTCCCTAGGAATCAACGGAAAGGCATAAGAATGAGAGAGAAGCGTAGTGCAGAATGCATGGACACAAGGAGAAGACAAGAACCGCTCCTTTGCGATGTGCGCAGAAGAAGCCGCTCGTCCGAGAAAAGCATCCGGCTGAAGTCGCTCTTTCTCGGCATGCGAGAGAGACGAGACCGCTGCTGAAGGCACACAGCGGCATTCGGGGAGAACCGCGATTTCTCGACCAGCAACTGCAAACTCTCCGAAGCTGTTCAACGCGAGAGCCGATTTAGACGTGCGTGAGCGAAATAACGGAACTGTGATGCCAAGCACGTGTGAATTCTGCATACTGCATTGCCTGAAAACAGGGGGTTTTTTCTCCGCAGGAAAGAATCCACATCTCTCGACTTTCTGTAACGTCCTCTCTGAAAGCGCAACGTGTGTCGCTCCTGGAACTTCTAGCTGCCTTCTTAGAGGGGCTTTTCCCTTCCACTCTGTTCGTCACAGAATGCTGAAGTGTAGCATCGGAAAAACAGAGAAAAACGAAATGTCCCTAGGAATCAACGGAAAGGCATAAGAATGAGAGAGAAGCGTAGTGCAGAATGCATGGACACAAGGAGAAGACAAGAACCGCTCCTTTGCGATGTGCGCAGAAGAAGCCGCTCGTCCGAGAAAAGCATCCGGCTGAAGTCGCTCTTTCTCGGCATGCGAGAGAGACGAGACCGCTGCTGAAGGCACACAGCGGCATTCGGGGAGAACCGCGATTTCTCGGCCAGCAACTGCAAACTCTCCGAAGCTGTTCAACGCGAGAGCCGATTTAGACGTGCGTGAGCGAAATAACGGAACTGTGATGCCAAGAACGTGTGAATTCTGCATACTGCATTGCCTGAAAACAGGGGGTTTTTTCTCCGCAGGAAAGAATCCACATCTCTCGACTTTCTGTAACGTCCTCTCTGAAAGCGCAACGTGTGTCTCTCCTGGAACTTCTAGCTGCCTTCTTAGAGGGGCTTTTCCCTTCCACTCTGTTCGTCACAGAATGCTGAAGTGTAGCATCGGAAAAACAGAGAAAAACGAAATGTCCCTAGGAATCAAGGGTTAAGAATGAGAGAGAAGCGTAGTGCAGAATGCATGGACACAAGGAGAAGACAAGAACCGCTCCTTTGCGATGTGCGCAGAAGAAGCCGCTCGTCCGAGAAAAGCATCCGGCTGAAGTCGCTCTTTCTCGGCATGCGAGAGAGACGAGACCGCTGCTGAAGGCACACAGCGGCATTCGGGGAGAACCGCGATTTCTCGACCAGCAACTGCAAACTCTCCGAAGCGGTTAACAGAGAGTGGCGCCGTCCACCCACGAGAGCGAAATAGCGAAATTGCTATGCCGAGAACGTGCGATTTCAGAATACTGCATTTCCTGAAAACAGGGGTTTTTTTCTCCGCAGGAAAGAATCCACATCTCTCGACTTTCTGTAACGTCCTCTCTGAAAGCACAACGTGTGTCGCTCCTGGAACTTCTAGCTGCCTTCTTAGAGGGGCTTTTCCCTTCCACTCTGTTCGTCACAGAATGCTGAAGTGTAGCATCGGAAAAACAGAGAAAAACGAAATGTCCCTAGGAATCAACGGAAAGGCATAAGAATGAGAGAGAAGCGTAGTGCAGAATGCATGGACACAAGGAGAAGACAAGAACCGCTCCTTTGCGATGTGCGCAGAAGAAGCCGCTCGTCCGAGAAAAGCATCCGGCTGAAGTCGCTCTTTCTCGGCATGCGAGAGAGACGAGCCCGCTGCTGAAGGCACACAGCGGCATTCGGGGAGAACCGCGATTTCTCGACCAGCAACTGCAAACTCTCCGAAGCTGTTCAACGCGAGAGCCGTTTTGGACGTGCGTGAGCGAAATAACGGAACTGTGATGCCAAGAACGTGTGAATTCTGCATACTGCATTGCCTGAAAACAGGGGGTTTTTTCTCCGCAGGAAAGAATCCACATCTCTCGACTTTCTGTAACGTCCTCTCTGAAAGCGCAACGTGTGTCGCTCCTGGAACTTCTAGCTGCCTTATTAGAGGGGCTTTTCCCTTCCACTCTGTTCGTCACAGAATGCTGAAGTGTAGCATCGGAAAAACAGAGAAAAACGAAATGTCCCTAGGAATCAAGGGTTAAGAATGAGAGAGAAGCGTAGTGCAGAATGCATGGACACAAGGAGAAGACAAGAACCGCTCCTTTGCGATGTGCGCAGAAGAAGCCGCTCGTCCGAGAAAAGCATCCGGCTGAAGTCGCTCTTTCTCGGCATGCGAGAGAGACGAGACCGCTGCTGAAGGCACACAGCGGCATTCGGGGAGAACCGCGATTTCTCGGCCAGCAACTGCAAACTCTCCGAAGCGGTAAACAGAGAGTGGCGCTGTCCACCCACGAGAGCGAAATAGCGAAATTGCTATGCCGAGAACGTGCGATTTCAGAATACTGCATTTCCTGAAAACAGGGGGTTTTTTCTCCGCAGGAAAGAATCCACATCTCTCGACTTTCTGTAACGTCCTGTCTGAAAGCACAACGTGTGTCTCTCCTGGAACTTCTAGCTGCCTTCTTAGAGGGGCTTTTCCCTTCCACTCTGTTCGTCACAGAATGCTGAAGTGTAGCATCGGAAAAACAGAGAAAAACGAAATGTCCCTAGGAATCAAGGGTTAAGAATGAGAGAGAAGCGTAGTGCAGAATGCATGGACACAAGGAGAAGTCAGAACCACTCCTTTGGGATGTGCGCAGAAGAAGCCGCTCGTCCGAGAAAAGCATCCGGCTGAAGTCGCCCTTTCTCGGCATCCGACAAGACCGCTGTTGAAGTCTGAAAGTGGTATTCGGGGAGAAAAGAGATTTAACGGGCAGCAACTGCAAACTCTCCGTAGAGATAATGTCATTGGATTGGAGAAATGTGGTATTTCGGGGAGATAATGTCCTAATTTGGGGTGAAGATGCCGTTCTGTGAGGGGGAAGCATGCATTTCTGAGAGAAAATCTCCTATTTAGGGTGAAAGTGTCATCTTGCTAACGAACTTCATGGAGAAATTATGAGGTATTTTTATGAAACCTGGTATTCCCTTGAAAGAGTATATCTGTGATCAAATGCCATATTTCTGGGAGGGAACATCTGATGTGGGGGGGAGAAGGTGATGTATGTGTGAGAAAGCTGGTGTTTCTGGGAGAAAATGTCAGGTATTGGTGAGGAAACAGATGCTAGAGAGGGAAAAGGGAGAGAAGTGGTTTCTCCCCTTTGGGAGAGAAGTGGTATTTCTGGGAGAAAATGCCCCAAATCGGGGAGTAAGTGTCATCCTGAGGCGTGTCATGGAGTAGATTTGGGAGGAAATGGAGGTGTTTCACAGAGTAGCGGCACTTCTGGGAGAAAATGTCCTCAGTGGGAAAGACAATGTCCTCTTGAGGGAAGAAAACAGGTCTTTCTTACAGCAAATGTCATCCAATTGGGAGAAAATCTCCTCTCTTGGGGAGAAAAGTGGTCTTTCTGAGAGAAGGTGTCCTCTTCTTGGCTGCAAGTGTCCCATTTGGCATTGTCATGGAGGCTTTTTGGGGAGAAAGCGTGTGGCAGTTGTAAGAGAAGGGGTATTTCTGGGAGCAAATCTCCTCTTTTTGGAAGAGAAGGTGAAATTTCCAAGGGAAAAGTGGCATTTCTGGGAGGAAATGACATAGCTGGGGGAGAAAAGTGGGAACCGGTGGGAAAGAAGATCTTGTACTGGAGAGCAACGGTGGTCTTTTTGGTGTGCCAAGTGGTCTCTTGGGGAGACAACGTGGTAAATAGGGGAGACAATGTCCTCTGGAGGAGTGTCAAGTAGTATTTGGGAGAGCAAACGTCAGGTATTTCTCGGAAACCGGCTGTTTCTGGGAGATAGTAGCAGACTTGGTTGGAAAATGACAGGTGTTTGTGAGAAAGCTGGTATTTTGGGAAAAAAAGGCCGTTTGTTAAAGAATAAGCTGGCATTTCTGGGAGAATATGTCCCATCTTTGGGAGAAAACGGGTGTATGTGGGAGAAAATGTCGTGTATTTGGGAGAAAGCTGGTGTATGTGGGAGAAAAGGCCATTGTGATGGGAGTCAGTGTGATCTTGAGGAGTGGAAAGCAGTATTCTTGAGATGAAACGTGAGGTATTTCTAAGAGTCCTGGTATTTCTGGGAGAAAATGTCTTGTTTTGGAGAGCCAAAGTCCCATTTTGGGGGCAGAAGCTGGTATTTCTGTGACACTGCCATCTTGATGGGGGTAAGTGTGATCTTGAGGAGTGTAAAGCAGCATTTTGGTTAGAAAATGGGAGCTCTTCCTAAGAGCAGTGCTATTTCTGGGAGAAAAGGAGCTCTACTGGGCATAAAAATGGTGTATCTGTGATACAATGCCACATTTCTGAAAGAAACTGTCCTCTTGCGGAGTGTAATGCTGTATGTTCCGGAGGAAATGGGAAATATTCAGCAGAGTCCTGGTATTTCTGGGAGAAGAGGTCTGATGGGGGGGGGGAAGGTGATGTATCTGTGAGAAAGCTGGTGTTTCTGGGAGAAAATGCCAGGTATTGGTGAGGAAACAGATGCTAGAGAGGGAAAAGGCCATCCCTTTGGGAGAGAAGTGGTATTTCTGGGAGAAAATGCCCCAAATCGGGGAGTAAGTGTCATCCTGAGGCGTGTCATGGAGTAGATTTGGGAGGAAATGGAGGTGTTTCACAGAGTAGCGGCACTTCTGGGAGAAAATGTCCTCAGTGGGAAAGACAATGTCCTCTTGAGGGAAGAAAACAGGTCTTTCTTACAGCAAATGTCATCCAATTGGGAGAAAATCTCCTCTCTTGGGGAGAAAAGTGGTCTTTCTGAGAGAAGGTGTCCTCTTCTTGGCTGCAAGTGTCCCATTTGGCATTGTCATGGAGGCTTTTTGGGGAGAAAGCGTGTGGCAGTTGTAAGAGAAGGGGTATTTCTGGGAGCAAATCTCCTCTTTTTGGAAGAGAAGGTGAAATTTCCAAGGGAAAAGTGGCATTTCTGGGAGGAAATGACATAGCTGGGGGAGAAAAGTGGGAACCGGTGGGAAAGAAGATCTTGTACTGGAGAGCAACGGTGGTCTTTTTGGTGTGCCAAGTGGTCTCTTGGGGAGACAACGTGGTAAATAGGGGAGACAATGTCCTCTGGAGGAGTGTCAAGTAGTATTTGGGAGAGCAAACGTCAGGTATTTCTCGGAAACCGGCTGTTTCTGGGAGATAGTAGCAGACTTGGTTGGAAAATGACAGGTGTTTGTGAGAAAGCTGGTATTTTGGGAAAAAAAGGCCGTTTGTTAAAGAATAAGCTGGCATTTCTGGGAGAATATGTCCCATCTTTGGGAGAAAACGGGTGTATGTGGGAGAAAATGTCGTGTATTTGGGAGAAAGCTGGTGTATGTGGGAGAAAAGGCCATTGTGATGGGAGTCAGTGTGATCTTGAGGAGTGGAAAGCAGTATTCTTGAGATGAAACGTGAGGTATTTCTAAGAGTCCTGGTATTTCTGGGAGAAAATGTCTTGTTTTGGAGAGCCAAAGTCCCATTTTGGGGGCAGAAGCTGGTATTTCTGTGACACTGCCATCTTGATGGGGGTAAGTGTGATCTTGAGGAGTGTAAAGCAGCATTTTGGTTAGAAAATGGGAGCTCTTGCTAAGAGCAGTGCTATTTCTGGGAGAAAAGGAGCTCTACTGGGCATAAAAATGGTGTATCTGTGATAAAATGCCACATTTCTGAAAGAAACTGTCCTCTTGCGGAGTGTAATGCTGTATGTTCCGGAGGAAATGGGAAATATTCAGCAGAGTCCTGGTATTTCTGGGAGAAGAGGTCTGATGGGGGGGGGGAAGGTGATGTATCTGTGAGAAAGCTGGTGTTTCTGGGAGAAAATGCCAGGTATTGGTGAGGAAACAGATGCTAGAGAGGGAAAAGGCCATCCCTTTGGGAGAGAAGTGGTATTTCTGGGAGAAAATGCCCCAAATCGGGGAGTAAGTGTCATCCTGAGGCGTGTCATGGAGTAGATTTGGGAGGAAATGGAGGTGTTTCACAGAGTAGCGGCACTTCTGGGAGAAAATGTCCTCAGTGGGAAAGACAATGTCCTCTTGAGGGAAGAAAACAGGTCTTTCTTACAGCAAATGTCATCCAATTGGGAGAAAATCTCCTCTCTTGGGGAGAAAAGTGGTCTTTCTGAGAGAAGGTGTCCTCTTCTTGGCTGCAAGTGTCCCATTTGGCATTGTCATGGAGGCTTTTTGGGGAGAAAGCGTGTGGCAGTTGTAAGAGAAGGGGTATTTCTGGGAGCAAATCTCCTCTTTTTGGAAGAGAAGGTGAAATTTCCAAGGGAAAAGTGGCATTTCTGGGAGGAAATGACATAGCTGGGGGAGAAAAGTGGGAACCGGTGGGAAAGAAGATCTTGTACTGGAGAGCAACGGTGGTCTTTTTGGTGTGCCAAGTGGTCTCTTGGGGAGACAACGTGGTAAATAGGGGAGACAATGTCCTCTGGAGGAGTGTCAAGTAGTATTTGGGAGAGCAAACGTCAGGTATTTCTCGGAAACCGGCTGTTTCTGGGAGATAGTAGCAGACTTGGTTGGAAAATGACAGGTGTTTGTGAGAAAGCTGGTATTTTGGGAAAAAAAGGCCGTTTGTTAAAGAATAAGCTGGCATTTCTGGGAGAATATGTCCCATCTTTGGGAGAAAACGGGTGTATGTGGGAGAAAATGTCGTGTATTTGGGAGAAAGCTGGTGTATGTGGGAGAAAAGGCCATTGTGATGGGAGTCAGTGTGATCTTGAGGAGTGGAAAGCAGTATTCTTGAGATGAAACGTGAGGTATTTCTAAGAGTCCTGGTATTTCTGGGAGAAAATGTCTTGTTTTGGAGAGCCAAAGTCCCATTTTGGGGGCAGAAGCTGGTATTTCTGTGACACTGCCATCTTGATGGGGGTAAGTGTGATCTTGAGGAGTGTAAAGCAGCATTTTGGTTAGAAAATGGGAGCTCTTCCTAAGAGCAGTGCTATTTCTGGGAGAAAAGGAGCTCTACTGGGCATAAAAATGGTGTATCTGTGATAAAATGCCACATTTCTGAAAGAAACTGTCCTCTTGCGGAGTGTAATGCTGTATGTTCCGGAGGAAATGGGAAATATTCAGCAGAGTCCTGGTATTTCTGGGAGAAGAGGTCTGATGGGGGGGGGGAAGGTGATGTATCTGTGAGAAAGCTGGTGTTTCTGGGAGAAAATGCCAGGTATTGGTGAGGAAACAGATGCTAGAGAGGGAAAAGGCTGGTATTTTGGGGAAAAAAGGCCGTTTTTTAAAGAATAAGCTGGCATTTCTGGGAGAATATGTCCCATCTTTGGGAGAAAACGGGTGTATGTGGGAGAAAATGTCGTGTATTTGGGAGAAAGCTGGTGTATGTGGGAGAAAAGGCCATTGTGATGGGAGTCAGTGTGATCTTGAGGAGTGGAAAGCAGTATTCTTGAGATGAAACGTGAGGTATTTCTAAGAGTCCTGGTATTTCTGGGAGAAAATGTCTTGTTTTGGAGAGCCAAAGTCCCATTTTGGGGGCAGAAGCTGGTATTTCTGTGACACTGCCATCTTGATGGGGGTAAGTGTGATCTTGAGGAGTGTAAAGCAGCATTTTGGTTAGAAAATGGGAGCTCTTCCTAAGAGCAGTGCTATTTCTGGGAGAAAAGGAGCTCTACTGGGCATAAAAATGGTGTATCTGTGATAAAATGCCACATTTCTGAAAGAAACCGTCCTCTTGCGGAGTGTAATGCTGTATGTTCCGGAGGAAATGGGAAATATTCAGCAGAGTCCTGGTATTTCTGGGAGAAGAGGTCTGATGTGGGGGGGGGAAGGTGATGTATCTGTGAGAAAGCTGGTGTTTCTGGGAGAAAATGCCAGGTATTGGTGAGGAAACAGACGCTAGAGAGGGAAAAGGCTGGTATTTTGGGGAAAAAAGGCCGTTTGTTAAAGAATAAGCTGGCATTTCTGGGAGAATATGTCCCATCTTTGGGAGAAAACGGGTGTATGTGGGAGAAAATGTCGTGTATTTGGGAGAAAGCTGGTGTATGTGGGAGAAAAGGCCATTGTGATGGGAGTCAGTGTGATCTTGAGGAGTGGAAAGCAGTATTCTTGAGATGAAACGTGAGGTATTTCTAAGAGTCCTGGTATTTCTGGGAGAAAATGTCTTGTTTTGGAGAGCCAAAGTCCCATTTTGGGGGCAGAAGCTGGTATTTCTGTGACACTGCCATCTTGATGGGGGTAAGTGTGATCTTGAGGAGTGTAAAGCAGCATTTTGGTTAGAAAATGGGAGCTCTTCCTAAGAGCAGTGCTATTTCTGGGAGAAAAGGAGCTCTACTGGGCATAAAAATGGTGTATCTGTGATAAAATGCCACATTTCTGAAAGAAACTGTCCTCTTGCGGAGTGTAATGCTGTATGTTCCGGAGGAAATGGGAAATATTCAGCAGAGTCCTGGTATTTCTGGGAGAAGAGGTCTGATGTGGGGGGGGGGAAGGTGATGTATCTGTGAGAAAGCTGGTGTTTCTGGGAGAAAATGCCAGGTATTGGTGAGGAAACAGATGCTAGAGAGGGAAAAGGCTGGTATTTTGGGAATAAGCTGGCATTTCTGGGAGAATATGTCCCATCTTTGGGAGAAAACGGGTGTATGTGGGAGAAAATGTCGTGTATTTGGGAGAAAGCTGGTGTATGTGGGAGAAAAGGCCATTGTGATGGGAGTCAGTGTGATCTTGAGGAGTGGAAAGCAGTATTCTTGAGATGAAACGTGAGGTATTTCTAAGAGTCCTGGTATTTCTGGGAGAAAATGTCTTGTTTTGGAGAGCCAAAGTCCCATTTTGGGGGCAGAAGCTGGTATTTCTGTGACACTGCCATCTTGATGGGGGTAAGTGTGATCTTGAGGAGTGTAAAGCAGCATTTTGGTTAGAAAATGGGAGCTCTTGCTAAGAGCAGTGCTATTTCTGGGAGAAAAGGAGCTCTACTGGGCATAAAAATGGTGTATCTGTGATAAAATGCCACATTTCTGAAAGAAACTGTCCTCTTGCGGAGTGTAATGCTGTATGTTCCGGAGGAAATGGGAAATATTCAGCAGAGTCCTGGTATTTCTGGGAGAAGAGGTCTGATGGGGGGGGGGAAGGTGATGTATCTGTGAGAAAGCTGGTGTTTCTGGGAGAAAATGCCAGGTATTGGTGAGGAAACAGATGCTAGAGAGGGAAAAGGCCATCCCTTTGGGAGAGAAGTGGTATTTCTGGGAGAAAATGCCCCAAATCGGGGAGTAAGTGTCATCCTGAGGCGTGTCATGGAGTAGATTTGGGAGGAAATGGAGGTGTTTCACAGAGTAGCGGCACTTCTGGGAGAAAATGTCCTCAGTGGGAAAGACAATGTCCTCTTGAGGGAAGAAAACAGGTCTTTCTTACAGCAAATGTCATCCAATTGGGAGAAAATCTCCTCTCTTGGGGAGAAAAGTGGTCTTTCTGAGAGAAGGTGTCCTCTTCTTGGCTGCAAGTGTCCCATTTGGCATTGTCATGGAGGCTTTTTGGGGAGAAAGCGTGTGGCAGTTGTAAGAGAAGGGGTATTTCTGGGAGCAAATCTCCTCTTTTTGGAAGAGAAGGTGAAATTTCCAAGGGAAAAGTGGCATTTCTGGGAGGAAATGACATAGCTGGGGGAGAAAAGTGGGAACCGGTGGGAAAGAAGATCTTGTACTGGAGAGCAACGGTGGTCTTTTTGGTGTGCCAAGTGGTCTCTTGGGGAGACAACGTGGTAAATAGGGGAGACAATGTCCTCTGGAGGAGTGTCAAGTAGTATTTGGGAGAGCAAACGTCAGGTATTTCTCGGAAACCGGCTGTTTCTGGGAGATAGTAGCAGACTTGGTTGGAAAATGACAGGTGTTTGTGAGAAAGCTGGTATTTTGGGAAAAAAAGGCCGTTTGTTAAAGAATAAGCTGGCATTTCTGGGAGAATATGTCCCATCTTTGGGAGAAAACGGGTGTATGTGGGAGAAAATGTCGTGTATTTGGGAGAAAGCTGGTGTATGTGGGAGAAAAGGCCATTGTGATGGGAGTCAGTGTGATCTTGAGGAGTGGAAAGCAGTATTCTTGAGATGAAACGTGAGGTATTTCTAAGAGTCCTGGTATTTCTGGGAGAAAATGTCTTGTTTTGGAGAGCCAAAGTCCCATTTTGGGGGCAGAAGCTGGTATTTCTGTGACACTGCCATCTTGATGGGGGTAAGTGTGATCTTGAGGAGTGTAAAGCAGCATTTTGGTTAGAAAATGGGAGCTCTTCCTAAGAGCAGTGCTATTTCTGGGAGAAAAGGAGCTCTACTGGGCATAAAAATGGTGTATCTGTGATAAAATGCCACATTTCTGAAAGAAACTGTCCTCTTGCGGAGTGTAATGCTGTATGTTCCGGAGGAAATGGGAAATATTCAGCAGAGTCCTGGTATTTCTGGGAGAAGAGGTCTGATGGGGGGGGGGAAGGTGATGTATCTGTGAGAAAGCTGGTGTTTCTGGGAGAAAATGCCAGGTATTGGTGAGGAAACAGATGCTAGAGAGGGAAAAGGCTGGTATTTTGGGGAAAAAAGGCCGTTTTTTAAAGAATAAGCTGGCATTTCTGGGAGAATATGTCCCATCTTTGGGAGAAAACGGGTGTATGTGGGAGAAAATGTCGTGTATTTGGGAGAAAGCTGGTGTATGTGGGAGAAAAGGCCATTGTGATGGGAGTCAGTGTGATCTTGAGGAGTGGAAAGCAGTATTCTTGAGATGAAACGTGAGGTATTTCTAAGAGTCCTGGTATTTCTGGGAGAAAATGTCTTGTTTTGGAGAGCCAAAGTCCCATTTTGGGGGCAGAAGCTGGTATTTCTGTGACACTGCCATCTTGATGGGGGTAAGTGTGATCTTGAGGAGTGTAAAGCAGCATTTTGGTTAGAAAATGGGAGCTCTTCCTAAGAGCAGTGCTATTTCTGGGAGAAAAGGAGCTCTACTGGGCATAAAAATGGTGTATCTGTGATAAAATGCCACATTTCTGAAAGAAACCGTCCTCTTGCGGAGTGTAATGCTGTATGTTCCGGAGGAAATGGGAAATATTCAGCAGAGTCCTGGTATTTCTGGGAGAAGAGGTCTGATGTGGGGGGGGGAAGGTGATGTATCTGTGAGAAAGCTGGTGTTTCTGGGAGAAAATGCCAGGTATTGGTGAGGAAACAGACGCTAGAGAGGGAAAAGGCTGGTATTTTGGGGAAAAAAGGCCGTTTGTTAAAGAATAAGCTGGCATTTCTGGGAGAATATGTCCCATCTTTGGGAGAAAACGGGTGTATGTGGGAGAAAATGTCGTGTATTTGGGAGAAAGCTGGTGTATGTGGGAGAAAAGGCCATTGTGATGGGAGTCAGTGTGATCTTGAGGAGTGGAAAGCAGTATTCTTGAGATGAAACGTGAGGTATTTCTAAGAGTCCTGGTATTTCTGGGAGAAAATGTCTTGTTTTGGAGAGCCAAAGTCCCATTTTGGGGGCAGAAGCTGGTATTTCTGTGACACTGCCATCTTGATGGGGGTAAGTGTGATCTTGAGGAGTGTAAAGCAGCATTTTGGTTAGAAAATGGGAGCTCTTCCTAAGAGCAGTGCTATTTCTGGGAGAAAAGGAGCTCTACTGGGCATAAAAATGGTGTATCTGTGATAAAATGCCACATTTCTGAAAGAAACTGTCCTCTTGCGGAGTGTAATGCTGTATGTTCCGGAGGAAATGGGAAATATTCAGCAGAGTCCTGGTATTTCTGGGAGAAGAGGTCTGATGTGGGGGGGGGAAGGTGATGTATCTGTGAGAAAGCTGGTGTTTCTGGGAGAAAATGCCAGGTATTGGTGAGGAAACAGATGCTAGAGAGGGAAAAGGCTGGTATTTTGGGAATAAGCTGGCATTTCTGGGAGAATATGTCCCATCTTTGGGAGAAAACGGGTGTATGTGGGAGAAAATGTCGTGTATTTGGGAGAAAGCTGGTGTATGTGGGAGAAAAGGCCATTGTGATGGGAGTCAGTGTGATCTTGAGGAGTGGAAAGCAGTATTCTTGAGATGAAACGTGAGGTATTTCTAAGAGTCCTGGTATTTCTGGGAGAAAATGTCTTGTTTTGGAGAGCCAAAGTCCCATTTTGGGGGCAGAAGCTGGTATTTCTGTGACACTGCCATCTTGATGGGGGTAAGTGTGATCTTGAGGAGTGTAAAGCAGCATTTTGGTTAGAAAATGGGAGCTCTTCCTAAGAGCAGTGCTATTTCTGGGAGAAAAGGAGCTCTACTGGGCATAAAAATGGTGTATCTGTGATAAAATGCCACATTTCTGAAAGAAACTGTCCTCTTGCGGAGTGTAATGCTGTATGTTCCGGAGGAAATGGGAAATATTCAGCAGAGTCCTGGTATTTCTGGGAGAAGAGGTCTGATGTGGGGGGGGGAAGGTGATGTATCTGTGAGAAAGCTGGTGTTTCTGGGAGAAAATGCCAGGTATTGGTGAGGAAACAGACGCTAGAGAGGGAAAAGGCTGGTATTTTGGGGAAAAAAGGCCGTTTGTTAAAGAATAAGCTGGCATTTCTGGGAGAATATGTCCCATCTTTGGGAGAAAACGGGTGTATGTGGGAGAAAATGTCGTGTATTTGGGAGAAAGCTGGTGTATGTGGGAGAAAAGGCCATTGTGATGGGAGTCAGTGTGATCTTGAGGAGTGGAAAGCAGTATTCTTGAGATGAAACGTGAGGTATTTCTAAGAGTCCTGGTATTTCTGGGAGAAAATGTCTTGTTTTGGAGAGCCAAAGTCCCATTTTGGGGGCAGAAGCTGGTATTTCTGTGACACTGCCATCTTGATGGGGGTAAGTGTGATCTTGAGGAGTGTAAAGCAGCATTTTGGTTAGAAAATGGGAGCTCTTCCTAAGAGCAGTGCTATTTCTGGGAGAAAAGGAGCTCTACTGGGCATAAAAATGGTGTATCTGTGATAAAATGCCACATTTCTGAAAGAAACTGTCCTCTTGCGGAGTGTAATGCTGTATGTTCCGGAGGAAATGGGAAATATTCAGCAGAGTCCTGGTATTTCTGGGAGAAGAGGTCTGATGTGGGGGGGGGAAGGTGATGTATCTGTGAGAAAGCTGGTGTTTCTGGGAGAAAATGCCAGGTATTGGTGAGGAAACAGATGCTAGAGAGGGAAAAGGCTGGTATTTTGGGGAAAAAAGGCCGTTTGTTAAAGAATAAGCTGGCATTTCTGGGAGAATATGTCCCATCTTTGGGAGAAAACGGGTGTATGTGGGAGAAAATGTCGTGTATTTGGGAGAAAGCTGGTGTATGTGGGAGAAAAGGCCATTGTGATGGGAGTCAGTGTGATCTTGAGGAGTGGAAAGCAGTATTCTTGAGATGAAACGTGAGGTATTTCTAAGAGTCCTGGTATTTCTGGGAGAAAATGTCTTGTTTTGGAGAGCCAAAGTCCCATTTTGGGGGCAGAAGCTGGTATTTCTGTGACACTGCCATCTTGATGGGGGTAAGTGTGATCTTGAGGAGTGTAAAGCAGCATTTTGGTTAGAAAATGGGAGCTCTTCCTAAGAGCAGTGCTATTTCTGGGAGAAAAGGAGCTCTACTGGGCATAAAAATGGTGTATCTGTGATAAAATGCCACATTTCTGAAAGAAACTGTCCTCTTGCGGAGTGTAATGCTGTATGTTCCGGAGGAAATGGGAAATATTCAGCAGAGTCCTGGTATTTCTGGGAGAAGAGGTCTGATGTGGGGGGGGGAAGGTGATGTATCTGTGAGAAAGCTGGTGTTTCTGGGAGAAAATGCCAGGTATTGGTGAGGAAACAGATGCTAGAGAGGGAAAAGGCTGGTATTTTGGGGAAAAAAGGCCGTTTGTTAAAGAATAAGCTGGCATTTCTGGGAGAATATGTCCCATCTTTGGGAGAAAACGGGTGTATGTGGGAGAAAATGTCGTGTATTTGGGAGAAAGCTGGTGTATGTGGGAGAAAAGGCCATTGTGATGGGAGTCAGTGTGATCTTGAGGAGTGGAAAGCAGTATTCTTGAGATGAAACGTGAGGTATTTCTAAGAGTCCTGGTATTTCTGGGAGAAAATGTCTTGTTTTGGAGAGCCAAAGTCCCATTTTGGGGGCAGAAGCTGGTATTTCTGTGACACTGCCATCTTGATGGGGGTAAGTGTGATCTTGAGGAGTGTAAAGCAGCATTTTGGTTAGAAAATGGGAGCTCTTCCTAAGAGCAGTGCTATTTCTGGGAGAAAAGGAGCTCTACTGGGCATAAAAATGGTGTATCTGTGATAAAATGCCACATTTCTGAAAGAAACTGTCCTCTTGCGGAGTGTAATGCTGTATGTTCCGGAGGAAATGGGAAATATTCAGCAGAGTCCTGGTATTTCTGGGAGAAGAGGTCTGATGTGGGGGGGGGAAGGTGATGTATCTGTGAGAAAGCTGGTGTTTCTGGGAGAAAATGCCAGGTATTGGTGAGGAAACAGATGCTAGAGAGGGAAAAGGCTGGTATTTTGGGGAAAAAAGGCCGTTTGTTAAAGAATAAGCTGGCATTTCTGGGAGAATATGTCCCATCTTTGGGAGAAAACGGGTGTATGTGGGAGAAAATGTCGTGTATTTGGGAGAAAGCTGGTGTATGTGGGAGAAAAGGCCATTGTGATGGGAGTCAGTGTGATCTTGAGGAGTGGAAAGCAGTATTCTTGAGATGAAACGTGAGGTATTTCTAAGAGTCCTGGTATTTCTGGGAGAAAATGTCTTGTTTTGGAGAGCCAAAGTCCCATTTTGGGGGCAGAAGCTGGTATTTCTGTGACACTGCCATCTTGATGGGGGTAAGTGTGATCTTGAGGAGTGTAAAGCAGCATTTTGGTTAGAAAATGGGAGCTCTTCCTAAGAGCAGTGCTATTTCTGGGAGAAAAGGAGCTCTACTGGGCATAAAAATGGTGTATCTGTGATAAAATGCCACATTTCTGAAAGAAACTGTCCTCTTGCGGAGTGTAATGCTGTATGTTCCGGAGGAAATGGGAAATATTCAGCAGAGTCCTGGTATTTCTGGGAGAAGAGGTCTGATGTGGGGGGGGGAAGGTGATGTATCTGTGAGAAAGCTGGTGTTTCTGGGAGAAAATGCCAGGTATTGGTGAGGAAACAGATGCTAGAGAGGGAAAAGGCTGGTATTTTGGGGAAAAAAGGCCGTTTGTTAAAGAATAAGCTGGCATTTCTGGGAGAATATGTCCCATCTTTGGGAGAAAACGGGTGTATGTGGGAGAAAATGTCGTGTATTTGGGAGAAAGCTGGTGTATGTGGGAGAAAAGGCCATTGTGATGGGAGTCAGTGTGATCTTGAGGAGTGGAAAGCAGTATTCTTGAGATGAAACGTGAGGTATTTCTAAGAGTCCTGGTATTTCTGGGAGAAAATGTCTTGTTTTGGAGAGCCAAAGTCCCATTTTGGGGGCAGAAGCTGGTATTTCTGTGACACTGCCATCTTGATGGGGGTAAGTGTGATCTTGAGGAGTGTAAAGCAGCATTTTGGTTAGAAAATGGGAGCTCTTCCTAAGAGCAGTGCTATTTCTGGGAGAAAAGGAGCTCTACTGGGCATAAAAATGGTGTATCTGTGATAAAATGCCACATTTCTGAAAGAAACTGTCCTCTTGCGGAGTGTAATGCTGTATGTTCCGGAGGAAATGGGAAATATTCAGCAGAGTCCTGGTATTTCTGGGAGAAGAGGTCTGATGTGGGGGGGGGAAGGTGATGTATCAGTGAGAAAGCTGGTGTTTCTGGGAGAAAATGCCAGGTATTGGTGAGGAAACAGACGCTAGAGAGGGAAAAGGCTGGTATTTTGGGGAAAAAAGGCCGTTTGTTAAAGAATAAGCTGGCATTTCTGGGAGAATATGTCCCATCTTTGGGAGAAAACGGGTGTATGTGGGAGAAAATGTCGTGTATTTGGGAGAAAGCTGGTGTATGTGGGAGAAAAGGCCATTGTGATGGGAGTCAGTGTGATCTTGAGGAGTGGAAAGCAGTATTCTTGAGATGAAACGTGAGGTATTTCTAAGAGTCCTGGTATTTCTGGGAGAAAATGTCTTGTTTTGGAGAGCCAAAGTCCCATTTTGGGGGCAGAAGCTGGTATTTCTGTGACACTGCCATCTTGATGGGGGTAAGTGTGATCTTGAGGAGTGTAAAGCAGCATTTTGGTTAGAAAATGGGAGCTCTTCCTAAGAGCAGTGCTATTTCTGGGAGAAAAGGAGCTCTACTGGGCATAAAAATGGTGTATCTGTGATAAAATGCCACATTTCTGAAAGAAACTGTCCTCTTGCGGAGTGTAATGCTGTATGTTCCGGAGGAAATGGGAAATATTCAGCAGAGTCCTGGTATTTCTGGGAGAAGAGGTCTGATGTGGGGGGGGGAAGGTGATGTATCTGTGAGAAAGCTGGTGTTTCTGGGAGAAAATGCCAGGTATTGGTGAGGAAACAGATGCTAGAGAGGGAAAAGGCTGGTATTTTGGGGAAAAAAGGCCGTTTGTTAAAGAATAAGCTGGCATTTCTGGGAGAATATGTCCCATCTTTGGGAGAAAACGGGTGTATGTGGGAGAAAATGTCGTGTATTTGGGAGAAAGCTGGTGTATGTGGGAGAAAAGGCCATTGTGATGGGAGTCAGTGTGATCTTGAGGAGTGGAAAGCAGTATTCTTGAGATGAAACGTGAGGTATTTCTAAGAGTCCTGGTATTTCTGGGAGAAAATGTCTTGTTTTGGAGAGCCAAAGTCCCATTTTGGGGGCAGAAGCTGGTATTTCTGTGACACTGCCATCTTGATGGGGGTAAGTGTGATCTTGAGGAGTGTAAAGCAGCATTTTGGTTAGAAAATGGGAGCTCTTCCTAAGAGCAGTGCTATTTCTGGGAGAAAAGGAGCTCTACTGGGCATAAAAATGGTGTATCTGTGATAAAATGCCACATTTCTGAAAGAAACTGTCCTCTTGCGGAGTGTAATGCTGTATGTTCCGGAGGAAATGGGAAATATTCAGCAGAGTCCTGGTATTTCTGGGAGAAGAGGTCTGATGTGGGGGGGGGAAGGTGATGTATCTGTGAGAAAGCTGGTGTTTCTGGGAGAAAATGCCAGGTATTGGTGAGGAAACAGATGCTAGAGAGGGAAAAGGCTGGTATTTTGGGGAAAAAAGGCCGTTTGTTAAAGAATAAGCTGGCATTTCTGGGAGAATATGTCCCATCTTTGGGAGAAAACGGGTGTATGTGGGAGAAAATGTCGTGTATTTGGGAGAAAGCTGGTGTATGTGGGAGAAAAGGCCATTGTGATGGGAGTCAGTGTGATCTTGAGGAGTGGAAAGCAGTATTCTTGAGATGAAACGTGAGGTATTTCTAAGAGTCCTGGTATTTCTGGGAGAAAATGTCTTGTTTTGGAGAGCCAAAGTCCCATTTTGGGGGCAGAAGCTGGTATTTCTGTGACACTGCCATCTTGATGGGGGTAAGTGTGATCTTGAGGAGTGTAAAGCAGCATTTTGGTTAGAAAATGGGAGCTCTTCCTAAGAGCAGTGCTATTTCTGGGAGAAAAGGAGCTCTACTGGGCATAAAAATGGTGTATCTGTGATAAAATGCCACATTTCTGAAAGAAACTGTCCTCTTGCGGAGTGTAATGCTGTATGTTCCGGAGGAAATGGGAAATATTCAGCAGAGTCCTGGTATTTCTGGGAGAAGAGGTCTGATGTGGGGGGGGGAAGGTGATGTATCAGTGAGAAAGCTGGTGTTTCTGGGAGAAAATGCCAGGTATTGGTGAGGAAACAGACGCTAGAGAGGGAAAAGGCTGGTATTTTGGGGAAAAAAGGCCGTTTGTTAAAGAATAAGCTGGCATTTCTGGGAGAATATGTCCCATCTTTGGGAGAAAACGGGTGTATGTGGGAGAAAATGTCGTGTATTTGGGAGAAAGCTGGTGTATGTGGGAGAAAAGGCCATTGTGATGGGAGTCAGTGTGATCTTGAGGAGTGGAAAGCAGTATTCTTGAGATGAAACGTGAGGTATTTCTAAGAGTCCTGGTATTTCTGGGAGAAAATGTCTTGTTTTGGAGAGCCAAAGTCCCATTTTGGGGGCAGAAGCTGGTATTTCTGTGACACTGCCATCTTGATGGGGGTAAGTGTGATCTTGAGGAGTGTAAAGCAGCATTTTGGTTAGAAAATGGGAGCTCTTCCTAAGAGCAGTGCTATTTCTGGGAGAAAAGGAGCTCTACTGGGCATAAAAATGGTGTATCTGTGATAAAATGCCACATTTCTGAAAGAAACTGTCCTCTTGCGGAGTGTAATGCTGTATGTTCCGGAGGAAATGGGAAATATTCAGCAGAGTCCTGGTATTTCTGGGAGAAGAGGTCTGATGTGAGGGGGGGAAGGTGATGTATCTGTGAGAAAGCTGGTGTTTCTGGGAGAAAATGCCAGGTATTGGTGAGGAAACAGATGCTAGAGAGGGAAAAGGCTGGTATTTTGGGGAAAAAAGGCCGTTTGTTAAAGAATAAGCTGGCATTTCTGGGAGAATATGTCCCATCTTTGGGAGAAAACGGGTGTATGTGGGAGAAAATGTCGTGTATTTGGGAGAAAGCTGGTGTATGTGGGAGAAAAGGCCATTGTGATGGGAGTCAGTGTGATCTTGAGGAGTGGAAAGCAGTATTCTTGAGATGAAACGTGAGGTATTTCTAAGAGTCCTGGTATTTCTGGGAGAAAATGTCTTGTTTTGGAGAGCCAAAGTCCCATTTTGGGGGCAGAAGCTGGTATTTCTGTGACACTGCCATCTTGATGGGGGTAAGTGTGATCTTGAGGAGTGTAAAGCAGCATTTTGGTTAGAAAATGGGAGCTCTTCCTAAGAGCAGTGCTATTTCTGGGAGAAAAGGAGCTCTACTGGGCATAAAAATGGTGTATCTGTGATAAAATGCCACATTTCTGAAAGAAACTGTCCTCTTGCGGAGTGTAATGCTGTATGTTCCGGAGGAAATGGGAAATATTCAGCAGAGTCCTGGTATTTCTGGGAGAAGAGGTCTGATGTGGGGGGGGGAAGGTGATGTATCTGTGAGAAAGCTGGTGTTTCTGGGAGAAAATGCCAGGTATTGGTGAGGAAACAGACGCTAGAGAGGGAAAAGGCTGGTATTTTGGGGAAAAAAGGCCGTTTGTTAAAGAATAAGCTGGCATTTCTGGGAGAATATGTCCCATCTTTGGGAGAAAACGGGTGTATGTGGGAGAAAATGTCGTGTATTTGGGAGAAAGCTGGTGTATGTGGGAGAAAAGGCCATTGTGATGGGAGTCAGTGTGATCTTGAGGAGTGGAAAGCAGTATTCTTGAGATGAAACGTGAGGTATTTCTAAGAGTCCTGGTATTTCTGGGAGAAAATGTCTTGTTTTGGAGAGCCAAAGTCCCATTTTGGGGGCAGAAGCTGGTATTTCTGTGACACTGCCATCTTGATGGGGGTAAGTGTGATCTTGAGGAGTGTAAAGCAGCATTTTGGTTAGAAAATGGGAGCTCTTCCTAAGAGCAGTGCTATTTCTGGGAGAAAAGGAGCTCTACTGGGCATAAAAATGGTGTATCTGTGATAAAATGCCACATTTCTGAAAGAAACTGTCCTCTTGCGGAGTGTAATGCTGTATGTTCCGGAGGAAATGGGAAATATTCAGCAGAGTCCTGGTATTTCTGGGAGAAGAGGTCTGATGTGGGGGGGGGGAAGGTGATGTATCTGTGAGAAAGCTGGTGTTTCTGGGAGAAAATGCCAGGTATTGGTGAGGAAACAGACGCTAGAGAGGGAAAAGGCTGGTATTTTGGGGAAAAAAGGCCGTTTGTTAAAGAATAAGCTGGCATTTCTGGGAGAATATGTCCCATCTTTGGGAGAAAACGGGTGTATGTGGGAGAAAATGTCGTGTATTTGGGAGAAAGCTGGTGTATGTGGGAGAAAAGGCCATTGTGATGGGAGTCAGTGTGATCTTGAGGAGTGGAAAGCAGTATTCTTGAGATGAAACGTGAGGTATTTCTAAGAGTCCTGGTATTTCTGGGAGAAAATGTCTTGTTTTGGAGAGCCAAAGTCCCATTTTGGGGGCAGAAGCTGGTATTTCTGTGACACTGCCATCTTGATGGGGGTAAGTGTGATCTTGAGGAGTGTAAAGCAGCATTTTGGTTAGAAAATGGGAGCTCTTCCTAAGAGCAGTGCTATTTCTGGGAGAAAAGGAGCTCTACTGGGCATAAAAATGGTGTATCTGTGATAAAATGCCACATTTCTGAAAGAAACTGTCCTCTTGCGGAGTGTAATGCTGTATGTTCCGGAGGAAATGGGAAATATTCAGCAGAGTCCTGGTATTTCTGGGAGAAGAGGTCTGATGTGGGGGGGGGAAGGTGATGTATCTGTGAGAAAGCTGGTGTTTCTGGGAGAAAATGCCAGGTATTGGTGAGGAAACAGATGCTAGAGAGGGAAAAGGCTGGTATTTTGGGGAAAAAAGGCCGTTTGTTAAAGAATAAGCTGGCATTTCTGGGAGAATATGTCCCATCTTTGGGAGAAAACGGGTGTATGTGGGAGAAAATGTCGTGTATTTGGGAGAAAGCTGGTGTATGTGGGAGAAAAGGCCATTGTGATGGGAGTCAGTGTGATCTTGAGGAGTGGAAAGCAGTATTCTTGAGATGAAACGTGAGGTATTTCTAAGAGTCCTGGTATTTCTGGGAGAAAATGTCTTGTTTTGGAGAGCCAAAGTCCCATTTTGGGGGCAGAAGCTGGTATTTCTGTGACACTGCCATCTTGATGGGGGTAAGTGTGATCTTGAGGAGTGTAAAGCAGCATTTTGGTTAGAAAATGGGAGCTCTTCCTAAGAGCAGTGCTATTTCTGGGAGAAAAGGAGCTCTACTGGGCATAAAAATGGTGTATCTGTGATAAAATGCCACATTTCTGAAAGAAACTGTACTCTTGCGGAGTGTAATGCTGTATGTTCCGGAGGAAATGGGAAATATTCAGCAGAGTCCTGGTATTTCTGGGAGAAGAGGTCTGATGTGGGGGGGGGAAGGTGATGTATCAGTGAGAAAGCTGGTGTTTCTGGGAGAAAATGCCAGGTATTGGTGAGGAAACAGACGCTAGAGAGGGAAAAGGCTGGTATTTTGGGGAAAAAAGGCCGTTTGTTAAAGAATAAGCTGGCATTTCTGGGAGAATATGTCCCATCTTTGGGAGAAAACGGGTGTATGTGGGAGAAAATGTCGTGTATTTGGGAGAAAGCTGGTGTATGTGGGAGAAAAGGCCATTGTGATGGGAGTCAGTGTGATCTTGAGGAGTGGAAAGCAGTATTCTTGAGATGAAACGTGAGGTATTTCTAAGAGTCCTGGTATTTCTGGGAGAAAATGTCTTGTTTTGGAGAGCCAAAGTCCCATTTTGGGGGCAGAAGCTGGTATTTCTGTGACACTGCCATCTTGATGGGGGTAAGTGTGATCTTGAGGAGTGTAAAGCAGCATTTTGGTTAGAAAATGGGAGCTCTTCCTAAGAGCAGTGCTATTTCTGGGAGAAAAGGAGCTCTACTGGGCATAAAAATGGTGTATCTGTGATAAAATGCCACATTTCTGAAAGAAACTGTCCTCTTGCGGAGTGTAATGCTGTATGTTCCGGAGGAAATGGGAAATATTCAGCAGAGTCCTGGTATTTCTGGGAGAAGAGGTCTGATGTGAGGGGGGGAAGGTGATGTATCTGTGAGAAAGCTGGTGTTTCTGGGAGAAAATGCCAGGTATTGGTGAGGAAACAGATGCTAGAGAGGGAAAAGGCTGGTATTTTGGGGAAAAAAGGCCGTTTGTTAAAGAATAAGCTGGCATTTCTGGGAGAATATGTCCCATCTTTGGGAGAAAACGGGTGTATGTGGGAGAAAATGTCGTGTATTTGGGATAACCATTTTTATGCCCAGTAGAGCTCCTTTTCTCCCAGAAATAGCACTGCTCTTAGGAAGAGCTCCCATTTTCTAACCAAAATGCTGCTTTACACTCCTCAAGATCACACTTACCCCCATCAAGATGGCAGTGTCACAGAAATACCAGCTTCTGCCCCCAAAATGGGACTTTGGCTCTCCAAAACAAGACATTTTCTCCCAGAAATACCAGGACTCTTAGAAATACCTCACGTTTCATCTCAAGAATACTGCTTTCCACTCCTCAAGATCACACTGACTCCCATCACAATGGCCTTTTCTCCCACATACACCAGCTTTCTCCCAAATACACGACATTTTCTCCCACATACACCCGTTTTCTCCCAAAGATGGGACATATTCTCCCAGAAATGCCAGCTTATTCTTTAACAAACGGCCTTTTTTCCCCAAAATACCAGCCTTTTCCCTCTCTAGCATCTGTTTCCTCACCAATACCTGGCATTTTCTCCCAGAAACACCAGCTTTCTCACAGATACATCACCTTCCCCCCCCCACATCAGACCTCTTCTCCCAGAAATACCAGGACTCTGCTGAATATTTCCCATTTCCTCCGGAACATACAGCATTACACTCCGCAAGAGGACAGTTTCTTTCAGAAATGTGGCATTTTATCACAGATACACCATTTTTATGCCCAGTAGAGCTCCTTTTCTCCCAGAAATAGCACTGCTCTTAGGAAGAGCTCCCATTTTCTAACCAAAATGCTGCTTTACACTCCTCAAGATCACACTTACCCCCATCAAGATGGCAGTGTCACAGAAATACCAGCTTCTGCCCCCAAAATGGGACTTTGGCTCTCCAAAACAAGACATTTTCTCCCAGAAATACCAGGACTCTTAGAAATACCTCACGTTTCATCTCAAGAATACTGCTTTCCACTCCTCAAGATCACACTGACTCCCATCACAATGGCCTTTTCTCCCACATACACCAGCTTTCTCCCAAATACACGACATTTTCTCCCACATACACCCGTTTTCTCCCAAAGATGGGACATATTCTCCCAGAAATGCCAGCTTATTCTTTAACAAACGGCCTTTTTTCCCCAAAATACCAGCCTTTTCCCTCTCTAGCATCTGTTTCCTCACCAATACCTGGCATTTTCTCCCAGAAACACCAGCTTTCTCACTGATACATCACCTTCCCCCCCCCACATCAGACCTCTTCTCCCAGAAATACCAGGACTCTGCTGAATATTTCCCATTTCCTCCGGAACATACAGCATTACACTCCGCAAGAGGACAGTTTCTTTCAGAAATGTGGCATTTTATCACAGATACACCATTTTTATGCCCAGTAGAGCTCCTTTTCTCCCAGAAATAGCACTGCTCTTAGGAAGAGCTCCCATTTTCTAACCAAAATGCTGCTTTACACTCCTCAAGATCACACTTACCCCCATCAAGATGGCAGTGTCACAGAAATACCAGCTTCTGCCCCCAAAATGGGACTTTGGCTCTCCAAAACAAGACATTTTCTCCCAGAAATACCAGGACTCTTAGAAATACCTCACGTTTCATCTCAAGAATACTGCTTTCCACTCCTCAAGATCACACTGACTCCCATCACAATGGCCTTTTCTCCCACATACACCAGCTTTCTCCCAAATACACGACATTTTCTCCCACATACACCCGTTTTCTCCCAAAGATGGGACATATTCTCCCAGAAATGCCAGCTTATTCTTTAACAAACGGCCTTTTTTCCCCAAAATACCAGCCTTTTCCCTCTCTAGCATCTGTTTCCTCACCAATACCTGGCATTTTCTCCCAGAAACACCAGCTTTCTCACAGATACATCACCTTCCCCCCCCCACATCAGACCTCTTCTCCCAGAAATACCAGGACTCTGCTGAATATTTCCCATTTCCTCCGGAACATACAGCATTACACTCCGCAAGAGGACAGTTTCTTTCAGAAATGTGGCATTTTATCACAGATACACCATTTTTATGCCCAGTAGAGCTCCTTTTCTCCCAGAAATAGCACTGCTCTTAGGAAGAGCTCCCATTTTCTAACCAAAATGCTGCTTTACACTCCTCAAGATCACACTTACCCCCATCAAGATGGCAGTGTCACAGAAATACCAGCTTCTGCCCCCAAAATGGGACTTTGGCTCTCCAAAACAAGACATTTTCTCCCAGAAATACCAGGACTCTTAGAAATACCTCACGTTTCATCTCAAGAATACTGCTTTCCACTCCTCAAGATCACACTGACTCCCATCACAATGGCCTTTTCTCCCACATACACCAGCTTTCTCCCAAATACACGACATTTTCTCCCACATACACCCGTTTTCTCCCAAAGATGGGACATATTCTCCCAGAAATGCCAGCTTATTCTTTAACAAACGGCCTTTTTTCCCCAAAATACCAGCCTTTTCCCTCTCTAGCATCTGTTTCCTCACCAATACCTGGCATTTTCTCCCAGAAACACCAGCTTTCTCACAGATACATCACCTTCCCCCCCTCACATCAGACCTCTTCTCCCAGAAATACCAGGACTCTGCTGAATATTTCCCATTTCCTCCGGAACATACAGCATTACACTCCGCAAGAGGACAGTTTCTTTCAGAAATGTGGCATTTTATCACAGATACACCATTTTTATGCCCAGTAGAGCTCCTTTTCTCCCAGAAATAGCACTGCTCTTAGGAAGAGCTCCCATTTTCTAACCAAAATGCTGCTTTACACTCCTCAAGATCACACTTACCCCCATCAAGATGGCAGTGTCACAGAAATACCAGCTTCTGCCCCCAAAATGGGACTTTGGCTCTCCAAAACAAGACATTTTCTCCCAGAAATACCAGGACTCTTAGAAATACCTCACGTTTCATCTCAAGAATACTGCTTTCCACTCCTCAAGATCACACTGACTCCCATCACAATGGCCTTTTCTCCCACATACACCAGCTTTCTCCCAAATACACGACATTTTCTCCCACATACACCCGTTTTCTCCCAAAGATAGGACATATTCTCCCAGAAATGCCAGCTTATTCTTTAACAAACGGCCTTTTTTCCCCAAAATACCAGCCTTTTCCCTCTCTAGCGTCTGTTTCCTCACCAATACCTGGCATTTTCTCCCAGAAACACCAGCTTTCTCACTGATACATCACCTTCCCCCCCCCACATCAGACCTCTTCTCCCAGAAATACCAGGACTCTGCTGAATATTTCCCATTTCCTCCGGAACATACAGCATTACACTCCGCAAGAGGACAGTTTCTTTCAGAAATGTGGCATTTTATCACAGATACACCATTTTTATGCCCAGTAGAGCTCATTTTCTCCCAGAAATAGCACTGCTCTTAGGAAGAGCTCCCATTTTCTAACCAAAATGCTGCTTTACACTCCTCAAGATCACACTTACCCCCATCAAGATGGCAGTGTCACAGAAATACCAGCTTCTGCCCCCAAAATGGGACTTTGGCTCTCCAAAACAAGACATTTTCTCCCAGAAATACCAGGACTCTTAGAAATACCTCACGTTTCATCTCAAGAATACTGCTTTCCACTCCTCAAGATCACACTGACTCCCATCACAATGGCCTTTTCTCCCACATACACCAGCTTTCTCCCAAATACACGACATTTTCTCCCACATACACCCGTTTTCTCCCAAAGATGGGACATATTCTCCCAGAAATGCCAGCTTATTCTTTAACAAACGGCCTTTTTTCCCCAAAATACCAGCCTTTTCCCTCTCTAGCATCTGTTTCCTCACCAATACCTGGCATTTTCTCCCAGAAACACCAGCTTTCTCACAGATACATCACCTTCCCCCCCTCACATCAGACCTCTTCTCCCAGAAATACCAGGACTCTGCTGAATATTTCCCATTTCCTCCGGAACATACAGCATTACACTCCGCAAGAGGACAGTTTCTTTCAGAAATGTGGCATTTTATCACAGATACACCATTTTTATGCCCAGTAGAGCTCCTTTTCTCCCAGAAATAGCACTGCTCTTAGGAAGAGCTCCCATTTTCTAACCAAAATGCTGCTTTACACTCCTCAAGATCACACTTACCCCCATCAAGATGGCAGTGTCACAGAAATACCAGCTTCTGCCCCCAAAATGGGACTTTGGCTCTCCAAAACAAGACATTTTCTCCCAGAAATACCAGGACTCTTAGAAATACCTCACGTTTCATCTCAAGAATACTGCTTTCCACTCCTCAAGATCACACTGACTCCCATCACAATGGCCTTTTCTCCCACATACACCAGCTTTCTCCCAAATACACGACATTTTCTCCCACATACACCCGTTTTCTCCCAAAGATGGGACATATTCTCCCAGAAATGCCAGCTTATTCTTTAACAAACGGCCTTTTTTCCCCAAAATACCAGCCTTTTCCCTCTCTAGCATCTGTTTCCTCACCAATACCTGGCATTTTCTCCCAGAAACACCAGCTTTCTCACAGATACATCACCTTCCCCCCCTCACATCAGACCTCTTCTCCCAGAAATACCAGGACTCTGCTGAATATTTCCCATTTCCTCCGGAACATACAGCATTACACTCCGCAAGAGGACAGTTTCTTTCAGAAATGTGGCATTTTATCACAGATACACCATTTTTATGCCCAGTAGAGCTCCTTTTCTCCCAGAAATAGCACTGCTCTTAGGAAGAGCTCCCATTTTCTAACCAAAATGCTGCTTTACACTCCTCAAGATCACACTTACCCCCATCAAGATGGCAGTGTCACAGAAATACCAGCTTCTGCCCCCAAAATGGGACTTTGGCTCTCCAAAACAAGACATTTTCTCCCAGAAATACCAGGACTCTTAGAAATACCCCACGTTTCATCTCAAGAATACTGCTTTCCACTCCTCAAGATCACACTGACTCCCATCACAATGGCCTTTTCTCCCACATACACCAGCTTTCTCCCAAATACACGACATTTTCTCCCACATACACCCGTTTTCTCCCAAAGATGGGACATATTCTCCCAGAAATGCCAGCTTATTCTTTAACAAACGGCCTTTTTTTCCCAAAATACCAGCTTTCTCACAAACACCTGTCATTTTCCAACCAAGTCTGCTACTATCTCCCAGAAACAGCCGGTTTCCGAGAAATACCTGACGTTTGCTCTCCCAAATACTACTTGACACTCCTCCAGAGGACATTGTCTCCCCTATTTACCACGTTGTCTCCCCAAGAGACCACTTGGCACACCAAAAAGACCACCGTTGCTCTCCAGTACAAGATCTTCTTTCCCACCGGTTCCCACTTTTCTCCCCCAGCTATGTCATTTCCTCCCAGAAATGCCACTTTTCCCTTGGAAATTTCACCTTCTCTTCCAAAAAGAGGAGATTTGCTCCCAGAAATACCCCTTCTCTTACAACTGCCACACGCTTTCTCCCCAAAAAGCCTCCATGACAATGCCAAATGGGACACTTGCAGCCAAGAAGAGGACACCTTCTCTCAGAAAGACCACTTTTCTCCCCAAGAGAGGAGATTTTCTCCCAATTGGATGACATTTGCTGTAAGAAAGACCTGTTTTCTTCCCTCAAGAGGACATTGTCTTTCCCACTGAGGACATTTTCTCCCAGAAGTGCCGCTACTCTGTGAAACACCTCCATTTCCTCCCAAATCTACTCCATGACACGCCTCAGGATGACACTTACTCCCCGATTTGGGGCATTTTCTCCCAGAAATACCACTTCTCTCCCAAAGGGATGGCCTTTTCCCTCTCTAGCATCTGTTTCCTCACCAATACCTGGCATTTTCTCCCAGAAACACCAGCTTTCTCACAGATACATCACCTTCCCCCCCCATCAGACCTCTTCTCCCAGAAATACCAGGACTCTGCTGAATATTTCCCATTTCCTCCGGAACATACAGCATTACACTCCGCAAGAGGACAGTTTCTTTCAGAAATGTGGCATTTTATCACAGATACACCATTTTTATGCCCAGTAGAGCTCCTTTTCTCCCAGAAATAGCACTGCTCTTAGGAAGAGCTCCCATTTTCTAACCAAAATGCTGCTTTTCACTCCTCAAGATCACACTTACCCCCATCAAGATGGCAGTGTCACAGAAATACCAGCTTCTGCCCCCAAAATGGGACTTTGGCTCTCCAATACAAGACATTTTCTCCCAGAAATACCAGGACTCTTAGAAATACCTCACGTTTCATCTCAAGAATACTGCTTTCCACTCCTCAAGATCACACTGACTCCCATCACAATGGCCTTTTCTCCCACATACACCAGCTTTCTCCCAAATACACGACATTTTCTCCCACATACACCCGTTTTCTCCCAAAGATGGGACATATTCTCCCAGAAATGCCAGCTTATTCTTTAAAAAACGGCCTTTTTTCCCCAAAATACCAGCTTTCTCACAAACACCTGTCATTTTCCAGCCAAGTCTGCTACTATCTCCCAGAAACAGCCGGTTTCCGAGAAATACCTGACGTTTGCTCTCCCAAATACTACTTGACACTCCTCCAGAGGACATTGTCTCCCCTATTTACCACGTTGTCTCCCCAAGAGACCACTTGGCACACCAAAAAGACCACCGTTGCTCTCCAGTACAAGATCTTCTTTCCCACCGGTTCCCACTTTTCTCCCCCAGCTATGTCATTTCCTCCCAGAAATGCCACTTTTCCCTTGGAAATTTCACCTTCTCTTCCAAAAAGAGGAGATTTGCTCCCAGAAATACCCCTTCTCTTACAACTGCCACACGCTTTCTCCCCAAAAAGCCTCCATGACAATGCCAAATGGGACACTTGCAGCCAAGAAGAGGACACCTTCTCTCAGAAAGACCACTTTTCTCCCCAAGAGAGGAGATTTTCTCCCAATTGGATGACATTTGCTGTAAGAAAGACCTGTTTTCTTCCCTCAAGAGGACATTGTCTTTCCCACTGAGGACATTTTCTCCCAGAAGTGCCGCTACTCTGTGAAACACCTCCATTTCCTCCCAAATCTACTCCATGACACGCCTCAGGATGACACTTACTCCCCGATTTGGGGCATTTTCTCCCAGAAATACCACTTCTCTCCCAAAGGGGAGAAACCACTTCTCTCCCTTTTCCCTCTCTAGCATCTGTTTCCTCACCAATACCTGACATTTTCTCCCAGAAACACCAGCTTTCTCACACATACATCACCTTCTCCCCCCCACATCAGATGTTCCCTCCCAGAAATATGGCATTTGATCACAGATATACTCTTTCAAGGGAATACCAGGTTTCATAAAAATACCTCATAATTTCTCCATGAAGTTCGTTAGCAAGATGACAATTTCACCCTAAATAGGAGATTTTCTCTCAGAAATGCATGCTTCCCCCTCACAGAACGGCATCTTCACCCCAAATTAGGACATTATCTCCCCGAAATACCACATTTCTCCAATCCAATGACATTATCTCTACGGAGAGTTTGCAGTTGCTGCCCGTTAAATCTCTTTTCTCCCCGAATACCACTTTCAGACTTCAACAGCGGTCTTGTCGGATGCCGAGAAAGGGCGACTTCAGCCGGATGCTTTTCTCGGACGAGCGGCTTCTTCTGCGCACATCCCAAAGGAGTGGTTCTGACTTCTCCTTGTGTCCATGCATTCTGCACTACGCTTCTCTCTCATTCTTAACCCTTGATTCCTAGGGACATTTCGTTTTTCTCTGTTTTTCCGATGCTACACTTCAGCATTCTGTGACGAACAGAGTGGAAGGGAAAAGCCCCTCTAATAAGGCAGCTAGAAGTTCCAGGAGCGACACACGTTGCGCTTTCAGAGAGGACGTTACAGAAAGTCGAGAGATGTGGATTCTTTCCTGCGGAGAAAAAACCCCCTGTTTTCAGGAAATGCAGTATTCTGAAATCGCACGTTCTCGGCATAGCAATTTCGCTATTTCGCTCTCGTGGGTGGACAGCGCCACTCTCTGTTAACCGCTTCGGAGAGTTTGCAGTTGCTGGTCGAGAAATCGCGGTTCTCCCCGAATGCCGCTGTGTGCCTTCAGCAGCGGTCTCGTCTCTCTCGCATGCCGAGAAAGAGCGACTTCAGCCGGATGCTTTTCTCGGACGAGCGGCTTCTTCTGCGCACATCGCAAAGGAGCGGTTCTTGTCTTCTCCTTGTGTCCATGCATTCTGCACTACGCTTCTCTCTCATTCTTAACCCTTGATTCCTAGGGACATTTCGTTTTTCTCTGTTTTTCCGATGCTACACTTCAGCATTCTGTGACGAACAGAGTGGAAGGGAAAAGCCCCTCTAATAAGGCAGCTAGAAGTTCCAGGAGCGACACACGTTGCGCTTTCAGAGAGGACGTTACAGAAAGTCGAGAGATGTGGATTCTTTCCTGCGGAGAAAAAACCCCCTGTTTTCAGGCAATGCAGTATGCAGAATTCACACGTTCTTGGCATCACAGTTCCGTTATTTCGCTCACGCACGTCCAAAACGGCTCTCGCGTTGAACAGCTTCGGAGAGTTTGCAGTTGCTGGTCGAGAAATCGCGGTTCTCCCCGAATGCCGCTGTGTGCCTTCAGCAGCGGGCTCGTCTCTCTCGCATGCCGAGAAAGAGCGACTTCAGCCGGATGCTTTTCTCGGACGAGCGGCTTCTTCTGCGCACATCGCAAAGGAGCGGTTCTTGTCTTCTCCTTGTGTCCATGCATTCTGCACTACGCTTCTCTCTCATTCTTATGCCTTTCCGTTTATTCCTAGGGACATTTCGTTTTTCTCTGTTTTTCCGATGCTACACTTCAGCATTCTGTGACGAACAGAGTGGAAGGGAAAAGCCCCTCTAATAAGGCAGCTAGAAGTTCCAGGAGCGACACACGTTGCGCTTTCAGAGAGGACGTTACAGAAAGTCGAGAGATGTGGATTCTTTCCTGCGGAGAAAAAACCCCCTGTTTTCAGGAAATGCAGTATGCAGAATTCACACGTTCTTGGCATCACAGTTCCGTTATTTCGCTCACGCACGTCTAAATCGGCTCTCGCGTTGAACAGCTTCGGAGAGTTTGCAGTTGCTGGTCGAGAAATCGCGGTTCTCCCCGAATGCCGCTGTGTGCCTTCAGCAGCGGTCTCGTCTCTCTCGCATGCCGAGAAAGAGCGACTTCAGCCGGATGCTTTTCTCGGACGAGCGGCTTCTTCTGCGCACATCGCAAAGGAGCGGTTCTTGTCTTCTCCTTGTGTCCATGCATTCTGCACTACGCTTCTCTCTCATTCTTATGCCTTTCCGTTTATTCCTAGGGACATTTCGTTTTTCTCTGTTTTTCCGATGCTACACTTCAGCATTCTGTGACGAACAGAGTGGAAGGGAAAAGCCCCTCTAAGAAGGCAGCTAGAAGTTCCAGGAGCGACACACGTTGTGCTTTCAGAGAGGACGTTACAGAAAGTCGAGAGATGTGGATTCTTTCCTGCGGAGAAAAAACCCCCTGTTTTCAGGAAATGCAGTATTCTGAAATCGCACGTTCTCGGCATAGCAATTTCGCTATTTCGCTCTCGTGGGTGGACGGCGCCACTCTCTGTTAACCGCTTCGGAGAGTTTGCAGTTGCTGGTCGAGAAATCGCGGTTCTCCCCGAATGCCGCTGTGT
This sequence comes from Phasianus colchicus, assembly GCF_987193195.1. Lineage (NCBI taxonomy): Eukaryota > Metazoa > Chordata > Aves > Galliformes > Phasianidae > Phasianus > Phasianus colchicus. The sequence continues at coordinate 985,223 of NW_028325227.1, forward strand.
GCCTTCAGCAGCGGTCTCGTCTCTCTCGCATGCCGAGAAAGAGCGACTTCAGCCGGATGCTTTTCTCGGACGAGCGGCTTCTTCTGCGCACATCGCAAAGGAGCGGTTCTTGTCTTCTCCTTGTGTCCATGCATTCTGCACTACGCTTCTCTCTCATTCTTAACCCTTGATTCCTAGGGACATTTCGTTTTTCTCTGTTTTTCCGATGCTACACTTCAGCATTCTGTGACGAACAGAGTGGAAGGGAAAAGCCCCTCTAATAAGGCAGCTAGAAGTTCCAGGAGAGACACACGTTGCGCTTTCAGAGAGGACGTTACAGAAAGTCGAGAGATGTGGATTCTTTCCTGCGGAGAAAAAACCCCCTGTTTTCAGGCAATGCAGTATGCAGAATTCACACGTTCTTGGCATCACAGTTCCGTTATTTCGCTCACGCACGTCTAAATCGGCTCTCGCGTTGAACAGCTTCGGAGAATTTGCAGTTGCTGGTCGAGAAATCGCGGTTCTCCCCGAATGCCGCTGTGTGCCTTCAGCAGCGGTCTCGTCTCTCTCGCATGCCGAGAAAGAGCGACTTCAGCCGGATGCTTTTCTCGGACGAGCGGCTTCTTCTGCGCACATCGCAAAGGAGCGGTTCTTGTCTTCTCCTTGTGTCCATGCATTCTGCACTACGCTTCTCTCTCATTCTTATGCCTTTCCGTTGATTCCTAGGGACATTTCGTTTTTCTCTGTTTTTCCGATGCTACACTTCAGCATTCTGTGACGAACAGAGTGGAAGGGAAAAGCCCCTCTAAGAAGGCAGCTAGAAGTTCCAGGAGCGACACACGTTGTGCTTTCAGAGAGGACGTTACAGAAAGTCGAGAGATGTGGATTCTTTCCTGCGGAGAAAAAAACCCCTGTTTTCAGGAAATGCAGTATTCTGAAATCGCACGTTCTCGGCATAGCAATTTCGCTATTTCGCTCTCGTGGGTGGACGGCGCCACTCTCTGTTAACCGCTTCGGAGAGTTTGCAGTTGCTGGCCGAGAAATCGCGGTTCTCCCCGAATGCCGCTGTGTGCCTTCAGCAGCGGTCTCGTCTCTCTCGCATGCCGAGAAAGAGCGACTTCAGCCGGATGCTTTTCTCGGACGAGCGGCTTCTTCTGCGCACATCGCAAAGGAGCGGTTCTTGTCTTCTCCTTGTGTCCATGCATTCTGCACTACGCTTCTCTCTCATTCTTAACCCTTGATTCCTAGGGACATTTCGTTTTTCTCTGTTTTTCCGATGCTACACTTCAGCATTCTGTGACGAACAGAGTGGAAGGGAAAAGCCCCTCTAATAAGGCAGCTAGAAGTTCCAGGAGCGACACACGTTGCGCTTTCAGAGAGGACGTTACAGAAAGTCGAGAGATGTGGATTCTTTCCTGCGGAGAAAAAACCCCCTGTTTTCAGGCAATGCAGTATGCAGAATTCACACGTTCTTGGCATCACAGTTCCGTTATTTCGCTCACGCACGTCTAAATCGGCTCTCGCGTTGAACAGCTTCGGAGAGTTTGCAGTTGCTGGCCGAGAAATCGCGGTTCTCCCCGAATGCCGCTGTGTGCCTTCAGCAGCGGTCTCGTCTCTCTCGCATGCCGAGAAAGAGCGACTTCAGCCGGATGCTTTTCTCGGACGAGCGGCTTCTTCTGCGCACATCGCAAAGGAGCGGTTCTTGTCTTCTCCTTGTGTCCATGCATTCTGCACTACGCTTCTCTCTCATTCTTATGCCTTTCCGTTGATTCCTAGGGACATTTCGTTTTTCTCTGTTTTTCCGATGCTACACTTCAGCATTCTGTGACGAACAGAGTGGAAGGGAAAAGCCCCTCTAAGAAGGCAGCTAGAAGTTCCAGGAGCGACACACGTTGTGCTTTCAGAGAGGACGTTACAGAAAGTCGAGAGATGTGGATTCTTTCCTGCGGAGAAAAAACCCCCTGTTTTCAGGAAATGCAGTATTCTGAAATCGCACGTTCTCGGCATAGCAATTTCGCTATTTCGCTCTCGTGGGTGGACGGCGCCACTCTCTGTTAACCGCTTCGGAGAGTTTGCAGTTGCTGGTCGAGAAATCGCGGTTCTCCCCGAATGCCGCTGTGTGCCTTCAGCAGCGGTCTCGTCTCTCTCGCATGCCGAGAAAGAGCGACTTCAGCCGGATGCTTTTCTCGGACGAGCGGCTTCTTCTGCGCACATCGCAAAGGAGCGGTTCTTGTCTTCTCCTTGTGTCCATGCATTCTGCACTACGCTTCTCTCTCATTCTTAACCCTTGATTCCTAGGGACATTTCGTTTTTCTCTGTTTTTCCGATGCTACACTTCAGCATTCTGTGACGAACAGAGTGGAAGGGAAAAGCCCCTCTAATAAGGCAGCTAGAAGTTCCAGGAGCGACACACGTTGTGCTTTCAGAGAGGACGTTACAGAAAGTCGAGAGATGTGGATTCTTTCCTGCGGAGAAAAAACCCCCTGTTTTCAGGCAATGCAGTATGCAGAATTCACACGTTCTTGGCATCACAGTTCCGTTATTTCGCTCACGCAAGTCTAAATCGGCTCTCGCGTTGAACAGCTTCGGAGAGTTTGCAGTTGCTGGTCGAGAAATCGCGGTTCTCCCCGAATGCCGCTGTGTGCCTTCAGCAGCGGTCTCGTCTCTCTCGCATGCCGAGAAAGAGCGACTTCAGCCGGATGCTTTTCTCGGACGAGCGGCTTCTTCTGCGCACATCGCAAAGGAGCGGTTCTTGTCTTCTCCTTGTGTCCATGCATTCTGCACTACGCTTCTCTCTCATTCTTATGCCTTTCCGTTTATTCCTAGGGACATTTCGTTTTTCTCTGTTTTTCCGATGCTACACTTCAGCATTCTGTGACGAACAGAGTGGAAGGGAAAAGCCCCTCTAAGAAGGCAGCTAGAAGTTCCAGGAGCGACACACGTTGTGCTTTCAGAGAGGACGTTACAGAAAGTCTAGAGATGTGGATTCTTTCCTGCGGAGAAAAAACCCCCTGTTTTCAGGAAATGCAGTATTCTGAAATCGCACGTTCTCTACATAGCAATTTCGCTATTTCGCTCTCGTGGGTGGACGGCGCCACTCTCTGTTAACCGCTTCGGAGAGTTTGCAGTTGCTGGCCGAGAAATCGCGGTTCTCCCCGAATGCCGCTGTGTGCCTTCAGCAGCGGTCTCGTCTCTCTCGCATGCCGAGAAAGAGCGACTTCAGCCGGATGCTTTTCTCGGACGAGCGGCTTCTTCTGCGCACATCGCAAAGGAGCGGTTCTTGTCTTCTCCTTGTGTCCATGCATTCTGCACTACGCTTCTCTCTCATTCTTATGCCTTTCCGTTGATTCCTAGGGACATTTCGTTTTTCTCTGTTTTTCCGATGCTACACTTCAGCATTCTGTGACGAACAGAGTGGAAGGGAAAAGCCCCTCTAATAAGGCAGCTAGAAGTTCCAGGAGCGACACACGTTGTGCTTTCAGAGAGGACGTTACAGAAAGTCGAGAGATGTGGATTCTTTCCTGCGGAGAAAAAACCCCCTGTTTTCAGGAAATGCAGTATTCTGAAATCGCACGTTCTCGGCATAGCAATTTCGCTATTTCGCTCTCGTGGGTGGACGGCGCCACTCTCTGTTAACCGCTTCGGAGAGTTTGCAGTTGCTGGCCGAGAAATCGCGGTTCTCCCCGAATGCCGCTGTGTGCCTTCAGCAGCGGTCTCGTCTCTCTCGCATGCCGAGAAAGAGCGACTTCAGCCGGATGCTTTTCTCGGACGAGCGGCTTCTTCTGCGCACATCGCAAAGGAGCGGTTCTTGTCTTCTCCTTGTGTCCATGCATTCTGCACTACGCTTCTCTCTCATTCTTATGCCTTTCCGTTTATTCCTAGGGACATTTCGTTTTTCTCTGTTTTTCCGATGCTACACTTCAGCATTCTGTGACGAACAGAGTGGAAGGGAAAAGCCCCTCTAATAAGGCAGCTAGAAGTTCCAGGAGCGACACACGTTGTGCTTTCAGAGAGGACGTTACAGAAAGTCGAGAGATGTGGATTCTTTCCTGCGGAGAAAAAACCCCCTGTTTTCAGGAAATGCAGTATTCTGAAATCGCACGTTCTCGGCATAGCAATTTCGCTATTTCGCTCTCGTGGGTGGACGGCGCCACTCTCTGTTAACCGCTTCGGAGAGTTTGCAGTTGCTGGCCGAGAAATCGCGGTTCTCCCCGTATGCCGCTGTGTGCCTTCAGCAGCGGTCTCGTCTCTCTCGCATGCCGAGAAAGAGCGACTTCAGCCGGATGCTTTTCTCGGACGAGCGGCTTCTTCTGCGCACATCGCAAAGGAGCGGTTCTTGTCTTCTCCTTGTGTCCATGCATTCTGCACTACGCTTCTCTCTCATTCTTAACCCTTGATTCCTAGGGACATTTCGTTTTTCTCTGTTTTTCCGATGCTACACTTCAGCATTCTGTGACGAACAGAGTGGAAGGGAAAAGCCCCTCTAATAAGGCAGCTAGAAGTTCCAGGAGCGACACACGTTGCGCTTTCAGAGAGGACGTTACAGAAAGTCGAGAGATGTGGATTCTTTCCTGCGGAGAAAAAACCCCCTGTTTTCAGGCAATGCAGTATGCAGAATTCACACGTTCTTGGCATCACAGTTCCGTTATTTCGCTCACGCACGTCTAAATCGGCTCTCGCGTTGAACAGCTTCGGAGAGTTTGCAGTTGCTGGTCGAGAAATCGCGGTTCTCCCCGAATGCCGCTGTGTGCCTTCAGCAGCGGTCTCGTCTCTCTCGCATGCCGAGAAAGAGCGACTTCAGCCGGATGCTTTTCTCGGACGAGCGGCTTCTTCTGCGCACATCGCAAAGGAGCGGTTCTTGTCTTCTCCTTGTGTCCATGCATTCTGCACTACGCTTCTCTCTCATTCTTATGCCTTTCCGTTTATTCCTAGGGACATTTCGTTTTTCTCTGTTTTTCCGATGCTACACTTCAGCATTCTGTGACGAACAGAGTGGAAGGGAAAAGCCCCTCTAATAAGGCAGCTAGAAGTTCCAGGAGCGACACACGTTGTGCTTTCAGAGAGGACGTTACAGAAAGTCGAGAGATGTGGATTCTTTCCTGCGGAGAAAAAACCCCCTGTTTTCAGGAAATGCAGTATTCTGAAATCGCACGTTCTCGGCATAGCAATTTCGCTATTTCGCTCTCGTGGGTGGACGGCGCCACTCTCTGTTAACCGCTTCGGAGAGTTTGCAGTTGCTGGCCGAGAAATCGCGGTTCTCCCCGAATGCCGCTGTGTGCCTTCAGCAGCGGTCTCGTCTCTCTCGCATGCCGAGAAAGAGCGACTTCAGCCGGATGCTTTTCTCGGACGAGCGGCTTCTTCTGCGCACATCGCAAAGGAGCGGTTCTTGTCTTCTCCTTGTGTCCATGCATTCTGCACTACGCTTCTCTCTCATTCTTAACCCTTGATTCCTAGGGACATTTCGTTTTTCTCTGTTTTTCCGATGCTACACTTCAGCATTCTGTGACGAACAGAGTGGAAGGGAAAAGCCCCTCTAATAAGGCAGCTAGAAGTTCCAGGAGAGACACACGTTGTGCTTTCAGAGAGGACGTTACAGAAAGTCGAGAGATGTGGATTCTTTCCTGCGGAGAAAAAACCCCCTGTTTTCAGGCAATTCAGTATGCAGAATTCACACGTTCTTGGCATCACAGTTCCGTTATTTCGCTCACGCACGTCTAAATCGGCTCTCGCGTTGAACAGCTTCGGAGAGTTTGCAGTTGCTGGTCGAGAAATCGCGGTTCTCCCCGAATGCCGCTGTGTGCCTTCAGCAGCGGGCTCGTCTCTCTCGCATGCCGAGAAAGAGCGACTTCAGCCGGATGCTTTTCTCGGACGAGCGGCTTCTTCTGCGCACATCGCAAAGGAGCGGTTCTTGTCTTCTCCTTGTGTCCATGCATTCTGCACTACGCTTCTCTCTCATTCTTATGCCTTTCCGTTGATTCCTAGGGACATTTCGTTTTTCTCTGTTTTTCCGATGCTACACTTCAGCATTCTGTGACGAACAGAGTGGAAGGGAAAAGCCCCTCTAATAAGGCAGCTAGAAGTTCCAGGAGCGACACACGTTGTGCTTTCAGAGAGGACGTTACAGAAAGTCGAGAGATGTGGATTCTTTCCTGCGGAGAAAAAACCCCCTGTTTTCAGGAAATGCAGTATTCTGAAATCGCACGTTCTCGGCATAGCAATTTCGCTATTTCGCTCTCGTGGGTGGACGGCGCCACTCTCTGTTAACCGCTTCGGAGAGTTTGCAGTTGCTGGCCGAGAAATCGCGGTTCTCCCCGAATGCCGCTGTGTGCCTTCAGCAGCGGTCTCGTCTCTCTCGCATGCCGAGAAAGAGCGACTTCAGCCGGATGCTTTTCTCGGACGAGCGGCTTCTTCTGCGCACATCGCAAAGGAGCGGTTCTTGTCTTCTCCTTGTGTCCATGCATTCTGCACTACGCTTCTCTCTCATTCTTATGCCTTTCCGTTGATTCCTAGGGACATTTCGTTTTTCTCTGTTTTTCCGATGCTACACTTCAGCATTCTGTGACGAACAGAGTGGAAGGGAAAAGCCCCTCTCAGAAGGCAGCTAGAAGTTCCAGGAGCGACACACGTTGTGCTTTCAGAGAGGACGTTACAGAAAGTCGAGAGATGTGGATTCTTTCCTGCGGAGAAAAAACCCCCTGTTTTCAGGAAATGCAGTATTCTGAAATCGCACGTTCTCGGCATAGCAATTTCGCTATTTCGCTCTCGTGGGTGGACGGCGCCACTCTCTGTTAACCGCTTCGGAGAGTTTGCAGTTGCTGGCCGAGAAATCGCGGTTCTCCCCGAATGCCGCTGTGTGCCTTCAGCAGCGGTCTCGTCTCTCTCGCATGCCGAGAAAGAGCGACTTCAGCCGGATGCTTTTCTCGGACGAGCGGCTTCTTCTGCGCACATCGCAAAGGAGCGGTTCTTGTCTTCTCCTTGTGTCCATGCATTCTGCACTACGCTTCTCTCTCATTCTTATGCCTTTCCGTTGATTCCTAGGGACATTTCGTTTTTCTCTGTTTTTCCGATGCTACACTTCAGCATTCTGTGACGAACAGAGTGGAAGGGAAAAGCCCCTCTAATAAGGCAGCTAGAAGTTCCAGGAGCGACACACGTTGTGCTTTCAGAGAGGACGTTACAGAAAGTCGAGAGATGTGGATTCTTTCCTGCGGAGAAAAAACCCCCTGTTTTCAGGAAATGCAGTATTCTGAAATCGCACGTTCTCGGCATAGCAATTTCGCTATTTCGCTCTCGTGGGTGGACGGCGCCACTCTCTGTTAACCGCTTCGGAGAGTTTGCAGTTGCTGGCCGAGAAATCGCGGTTCTCCCCGAATGCCGCTGTGTGCCTTCAGCAGCGGTCTCGTCTCTCTCGCATGCCGAGAAAGAGCGACTTCAGCCGGATGCTTTTCTCGGACGAGCGGCTTCTTCTGCGCACATCGCAAAGGAGCGGTTCTTGTCTTCTCCTTGTGTCCATGCATTCTGCACTACGCTTCTCTCTCATTCTTAACCCTTGATTCCTAGGGACATTTCGTTTTTCTCTGTTTTTCCGATGCTACACTTCAGCATTCTGTGACGAACAGAGTGGAAGGGAAAAGCCCCTCTAATAAGGCAGCTAGAAGTTCCAGGAGCGACACACGTTGCGCTTTCAGAGAGGACGTTACAGAAAGTTGAGAGATGTGGATTCTTTCCTGCGGAGAAAAAACCCCCTGTTTTCAGGCAATGCAGTATGCAGAATTCACACGTTCTTGGCATCACAGTTCCGTTATTTCGCTCACGCACGTCTAAATCGGCTCTCGCGTTGAACAGCTTTGGAGAGTTTGCAGTTGCTGGCCGAGAAATCGCGGTTCTCCCCGAATGCCGCTGTGTGCCTTCAGCAGCGGGCTCGTCTCTCTCGCATGCCGAGAAAGAGCGACTTCAGCCGGATGCTTTTCTCGGACGAGCGGCTTCTTCTGCGCACATCGCAAAGGAGCGGTTCTTGTCTTCTCCTTGTGTCCATGCATTCTGCACTACGCTTCTCTCTCATTCTTATGCCTTTCCGTTTATTCCTAGGGACATTTCGTTTTTCTCTGTTTTTCCGATGCTACACTTCAGCATTCTGTGACGAACAGAGTGGAAGGGAAAAGCCCCTCTAATAAGGCAGCTAGAAGTTCCAGGAGCGACACACGTTGTGCTTTCAGAGAGGACGTTACAGAAAGTCGAGAGATGTGGATTCTTTCCTGCGGAGAAAAGACCCCCTGTTTTCAGGAAATGCAGTATTCTGAAATCGCACGTTCTCGGCATAGCAATTTCGCTATTTCGCTCTCGTGGGTGGACGGCGCCACTCTCTGTTAACCGCTTCGGAGAGTTTGCAGTTGCTGGCCGAGAAATCGCGGTTCTCCCCGAATGCCGCTGTGTGCCTTCAGCAGCGGTCTCGTCTCTCTCGCATGCCGAGAAAGAGCGACTTCAGCCGGATGCTTTTCTCGGACGAGCGGCTTCTTCTGCGCACATCGCAAAGGAGCGGTTCTTGTCTTCTCCTTGTGTCCATGCATTCTGCACTACGCTTCTCTCTCATTCTTAACCCTTGATTCCTAGGGACATTTCGTTTTCCTCTGTTTTTCCGATGCTACACTTCAGCATTCTGTGACGAACAGAGTGGAAGGGAAAAGCACCTCTAATAAGGCAGCTAGAAGTTCCAGGAGCGACACACGTTGCGCTTTCAGAGAGGACGTTACAGAAAGTCGAGAGATGTGGATTCTTTCCTGCGGAGAAAAAACCCCCTGTTTTCAGGCAATGCAGTATGCAGAATTCACACGTTCTTGGCATCACAGTTCCGTTATTTCGCTCACGCACGTCTAAATCGGCTCTCGCGTTGAACAGCTTCGGAGAGTTTGCAGTTGCTGGCCGAGAAATCGCGGTTCTCCCCGAATGCCGCTGTGTGCCTTCAGCAGCGGTCTCGTCTCTCTCGCATGCCGAGAAAGAGCGACTTCAGCCGGATGCTTTTCTCGGACGAGCGGCTTCTTCTGCGCACATCGCAAAGGAGCGGTTCTTGTCTTCTCCTTGTGTCCATGCATTCTGCACTACGCTTCTCTCTCATTCTTATGCCTTTCCGTTGATTCCTAGGGACATTTCGTTTTTCTCTGTTTTTCCGATGCTACACTTCAGCATTCTGTGACGAACAGAGTGGAAGGGAAAAGCCCCTCTAAGAAGGCAGCTAGAAGTTCCAGGAGCGACACACGTTGTGCTTTCAGAGAGGACGTTACAGAAAGTCGAGAGATGTGGATTCTTTCCTGCGGAGAAAAAAACCCCTGTTTTCAGGAAATGCAGTATTCTGAAATCGCACGTTCTCGGCATAGCAATTTCGCTATTTCGCTCTCGTGGGTGGACGGCGCCACTCTCTGTTAACCGCTTCGGAGAGTTTGCAGTTGCTGGCCGAGAAATCGCGGTTCTCCCCGAATGCCGCTGTGTGCCTTCAGCAGCGGTCTCGTCTCTCTCGCATGCCGAGAAAGAGCGACTTCAGCCGGATGCTTTTCTCGGACGAGCGGCTTCTTCTGCGCACATCGCAAAGGAGCGGTTCTTGTCTTCTCCTTGTGTCCATGCATTCTGCACTACGCTTCTCTCTCATTCTTATGCCTTTCCGTTTATTCCTAGGGACATTTCGTTTTTCTCTGTTTTTCCGATGCTACACTTCAGCATTCTGTGACGAACAGAGTGGAAGGGAAAAGCCCCTCTAATAAGGCAGCTAGAAGTTCCAGGAGCGACACACGTTGTGCTTTCAGAGAGGACGTTACAGAAAGTCGAGAGATGTGGATTCTTTCCTGCGGAGAAAAAACCCCCTGTTTTCAGGAAATGCAGTATTCTGAAATCGCACGTTCTCGGCATAGCAATTTCGCTATTTCGCTCTCGTGGGTGGACGGCGCCACTCTCTGTTAACCGCTTCGGAGAGTTTGCAGTTGCTGGCCGAGAAATCGCGGTTCTCCCCGAATGCTGCTGTGTGCCTTCAGCAGCGGTCTCGTCTCTCTCGCATGCCGAGAAAGAGCGACTTCAGCCGGATGCTTTTCTCGGACGAGCGGCTTCTTCTGCGCACATCGCAAAGGAGCGGTTCTTGTCTTCTCCTTGTGTCCATGCATTCTGCACTACGCTTCTCTCTCATTCTTAACCCTTGATTCCTAGGGACATTTCGTTTTTCTCTGTTTTTCCGATGCTACACTTCAGCATTCTGTGACGAACAGAGTGGAAGGGAAAAGCCCCTCTAATAAGGCAGCTAGAAGTTCCAGGAGCGACACACGTTGCGCTTTCAGAGAGGACGTTACAGAAAGTCGAGAGATGTGGATTCTTTCCTGCGGAGAAAAAACCCCCTGTTTTCAGGCAATGCAGTATGCAGAATTCACACGTTCTCGGCATCACAGTTCCGTTATTTCGCTCACGCACGTCTAAATCGGCTCTCGCGTTGAACAGCTTCGGAGAGTTTGCAGTTGCTGGCCGAGAAATCGCGGTTCTCCCCGAATGCCGCTGTGTGCCTTCAGCAGCGGTCTCGTCTCTCTCGCATGCCGAGAAAGAGCGACTTCAGCCGGATGCTTTTCTCGGACGAGCGGCTTCTTCTGCGCACATCGCAAAGGAGCGGTTCTTGTCTTCTCCTTGTGTCCATGCATTCTGCACTACGCTTCTCTCTCATTCTTATGCCTTTCCGTTGATTCCTAGGGACATTTCGTTTTTCTCTGTTTTTCCGATGCTACACTTCAGCATTCTGTGACGAACAGAGTGGAAGGGAAAAGCCCCTCTAATAAGGCAGCTAGAAGTTCCAGGAGCGACACACGTTGTGCTTTCAGAGAGGACGTTACAGAAAGTCGAGAGATGTGGATTCTTTCCTGCGGAGAAAAAACCCCCTGTTTTCAGGAAATGCAGTATTCTGAAATCGCACGTTCTCGGCATAGCAATTTCGCTATTTCGCTCTCGTGGGTGGACGGCGCCACTCTCTGTTAACCGCTTCGGAGAGTTTGCAGTTGCTGGTCGAGAAATCGCGGTTCTCCCCGAATGCCGCTGTGTGCCTTCAGCAGCGGTCTCGTCTCTCTCGCATGCCGAGAAAGAGCGACTTCAGCCGGATGCTTTTCTCGGACGAGCGGCTTCTTCTGCGCACATCGCAAAGGAGCGGTTCTTGTCTTCTCCTTGTGTCCATGCATTCTGCACTACGCTTCTCTCTCATTCTTAACCCTTGATTCCTAGGGACATTTCGTTTTTCTCTGTTTTTCCGATGCTACACTTCAGCATTCTGTGACGAACAGAGTGGAAGGGAAAAGCCCCTCTAATAAGGCAGCTAGAAGTTCCAGGAGCGACACACGTTGCGCTTTCAGAGAGGACGTTACAGAAAGTCGAGAGATGTGGATTCTTTCCTGCGGAGAAAAAACCCCCTGTTTTCAGGCAATGCAGTATGCAGAATTCACACGTTCTTGGCATCACAGTTCCGTTATTTCGCTCACGCACGTCTAAATCGGCTCTCGCGTTGAACAGCTTCGGAGAGTTTGCAGTTGCTGGTCGAGAAATCGCGGTTCTCCCCGAATGCCGCTGTGTGCCTTCAGCAGCGGTCTCGTCTCTCTCGCATGCCGAGAAAGAGCGACTTCAGCCGGATGCTTTTCTCGGACGAGCGGCTTCTTCTGCGCACATCGCAAAGGAGCGGTTCTTGTCTTCTCCTTGTGTCCATGCATTCTGCACTACGCTTCTCTCTCATTCTTATGCCTTTCCGTTTATTCCTAGGGACATTTCGTTTTTCTCTGTTTTTCCGATGCTACACTTCAGCATTCTGTGAAGAACAGAGTGGAAGGGAAAAGCCCCTCTAAGAAGGCAGCTAGAAGTTCCAGGAGCGACACACGTTGCGCTTTCAGAGAGGACGTTACAGAAAGTCGAGAGATGTGGATTCTTTCCTGCGGAGAAAAAACCCCCTGTTTTCAGGAAATGCAGTATTCTGAAATCGCACGTTCTCGGCATAGCAATTTCGCTATTTCGCTCTCGTGGGTGGACGGCGCCACTCTCTGTTAACCGCTTCGGAGAGTTTGCAGTTGCTGGTCGAGAAATCGCGGTTCTCCCCGAATGCCGCTGTGTGCCTTCAGCAGCGGTCTCGTCTCTCTCGCATGCCGAGAAAGAGCGACTTCAGCCGGATGCTTTTCTCGGACGAGCGGCTTCTTCTGCGCACATCGCAAAGGAGCGGTTCTTGTCTTCTCCTTGTGTCCATGCATTCTGCACTACGCTTCTCTCTCATTCTTATGCCTTTCCGTTTATTCCTAGGGACATTTCGTTTTTCTCTGTTTTTCCGATGCTACACTTCAGCATTCTGTGACGAACAGAGTGGAAGGGAAAAGCCCCTCTAATAAGGCAGCTAGAAGTTCCAGGAGCGACACACGTTGTGCTTTCAGAGAGGACGTTACAGAAAGTCTAGAGATGTGGATTCTTTCCTGCGGAGAAAAAACCCCCTGTTTTCAGGAAATGCAGTATTCTGAAATCGCACGTTCTCGGCATAGCAATTTCGCTATTTCGCTCTCGTGGGTGGACGGCGCCACTCTCTGTTAACCGCTTCGGAGAGTTTGCAGTTGCTGGCCGAGAAATCGCGGTTCTCCCCGAATGCCGCTGTGTGCCTTCAGCAGCGGTCTCGTCTCTCTCGCATGCCGAGAAAGAGCGACTTCAGCCGGATGCTTTTCTCGGACGAGCGGCTTCTTCTGCGCACATCGCAAAGGAGCGGTTCTTGTCTTCTCCTTGTGTCCATGCATTCTGCACTACGCTTCTCTCTCATTCTTATGCCTTTCCGTTGATTCCTAGGGACATTTCGTTTTTCTCTGTTTTTCCGATGCTACACTTCAGCATTCTGTGACGAACAGAGTGGAAGGGAAAAGCCCCTCTAATAAGGCAGCTAGAAGTTCCAGGAGCGACACACGTTGTGCTTTCAGAGAGGACGTTACAGAAAGTCGAGAGATGTGGATTCTTTCCTGCGGAGAAAAAACCCCCTGTTTTCAGGAAATGCAGTATTCTGAAATCGCACGTTCTCGGCATAGCAATTTCGCTATTTCGCTCTCGTGGGTGGACGGCGCCACTCTCTGTTAACCGCTTCGGAGAGTTTGCAGTTGCTGGCCGAGAAATCGCGGTTCTCCCCGAATGCCGCTGTGTGCCTTCAGCAGCGGTCTCGTCTCTCTCGCATGCCGAGAAAGAGCGACTTCAGCCGGATGCTTTTCTCGGACGAGCGGCTTCTTCTGCGCACATCGCAAAGGAGCGGTTCTTGTCTTCTCCTTGTGTCCATGCATTCTGCACTACGCTTCTCTCTCATTCTTATGCCTTTCCGTTGATTCCTAGGGACATTTCGTTTTTCTCTGTTTTTCCGATGCTACACTTCAGCATTCTGTGACGAACAGAGTGGAAGGGAAAAGCCCCTCTAATAAGGCAGCTAGAAGTTCCAGGAGCGACACACGTTGTGCTTTCAGAGAGGACGTTACAGAAAGTCGAGAGATGTGGATTCTTTCCTGCGGAGAAAAAACCCCCTGTTTTCAGGAAATGCAGTATTCTGAAATCGCACGTTCTCGGCATAGCAATTTCGCTATTTCGCTCTCGTGGGTGGACGGCGCCACTCTCTGTTAACCGCTTCGGAGAGTTTGCAGTTGCTGGCCGAGAAATCGCGGTTCTCCCCGAATGCCGCTGTGTGCCTTCAGCAGCGGTCTCGTCTCTCTCGCATGCCGAGAAAGAGCGACTTCAGCCGGATGCTTTTCTCGGACGAGCGGCTTCTTCTGCGCACATCGCAAAGGAGCGGTTCTTGTCTTCTCCTTGTGTCCATGCATTCTGCACTACGCTTCTCTCTCATTCTTATGCCTTTCCGTTTATTCCTAGGGACATTTCGTTTTTCTCTGTTTTTCCGATGCTACACTTCAGCATTCTGTGAAGAACAGAGTGGAAGGGAAAAGCCCCTCTAAGAAGGCAGCTAGAAGTTCCAGGAGCGACACACGTTGCGCTTTCAGAGAGGACGTTACAGAAAGTCGAGAGATGTGGATTCTTTCCTGCGGAGAAAAAACCCCCTGTTTTCAGGAAATGCAGTATTCTGAAATCGCACGTTCTCGGCATAGCAATTTCGCTATTTCGCTCTCGTGGGTGGACGGCGCCACTCTCTGTTAACCGCTTCGGAGAGTTTGCAGTTGCTGGTCGAGAAATCGCGGTTCTCCCCGAATGCCGCTGTGTGCCTTCAGCAGCGGTCTCGTCTCTCTCGCATGCCGAGAAAGAGCGACTTCAGCCGGATGCTTTTCTCGGACGAGCGGCTTCTTCTGCGCACATCGCAAAGGAGCGGTTCTTGTCTTCTCCTTGTGTCCATGCATTCTGCACTACGCTTCTCTCTCATTCTTATGCCTTTCCGTTTATTCCTAGGGACATTTCGTTTTTCTCTGTTTTTCCGATGCTACACTTCAGCATTCTGTGACGAACAGAGTGGAAGGGAAAAGCCCCTCTAATAAGGCAGCTAGAAGTTCCAGGAGCGACACACGTTGTGCTTTCAGAGAGGACGTTACAGAAAGTCTAGAGATGTGGATTCTTTCCTGCGGAGAAAAAACCCCCTGTTTTCAGGAAATGCAGTATTCTGAAATCGCACGTTCTCGGCATAGCAATTTCGCTATTTCGCTCTCGTGGGTGGACGGCGCCACTCTCTGTTAACCGCTTCGGAGAGTTTGCAGTTGCTGGCCGAGAAATCGCGGTTCTCCCCGAATGCCGCTGTGTGCCTTCAGCAGCGGTCTCGTCTCTCTCGCATGCCGAGAAAGAGCGACTTCAGCCGGATGCTTTTCTCGGACGAGCGGCTTCTTCTGCGCACATCGCAAAGGAGCGGTTCTTGTCTTCTCCTTGTGTCCATGCATTCTGCACTACGCTTCTCTCTCATTCTTATGCCTTTCCGTTGATTCCTAGGGACATTTCGTTTTTCTCTGTTTTTCCGATGCTACACTTCAGCATTCTGTGACGAACAGAGTGGAAGGGAAAAGCCCCTCTAATAAGGCAGCTAGAAGTTCCAGGAGCGACACACGTTGTGCTTTCAGAGAGGACGTTACAGAAAGTCGAGAGATGTGGATTCTTTCCTGCGGAGAAAAAACCCCCTGTTTTCAGGAAATGCAGTATTCTGAAATCGCACGTTCTCGGCATAGCAATTTCGCTATTTCGCTCTCGTGGGTGGACGGCGCCACTCTCTGTTAACCGCTTCGGAGAGTTTGCAGTTGCTGGCCGAGAAATCGCGGTTCTCCCCGAATGCCGCTGTGTGCCTTCAGCAGCGGTCTCGTCTCTCTCGCATGCCGAGAAAGAGCGACTTCAGCCGGATGCTTTTCTCGGACGAGCGGCTTCTTCTGCGCACATCGCAAAGGAGCGGTTCTTGTCTTCTCCTTGTGTCCATGCATTCTGCACTACGCTTCTCTCTCATTCTTATGCCTTTCCGTTGATTCCTAGGGACATTTCGTTTTTCTCTGTTTTTCCGATGCTACACTTCAGCATTCTGTGACGAACAGAGTGGAAGGGAAAAGCCCCTCTAATAAGGCAGCTAGAAGTTCCAGGAGCGACACACGTTGTGCTTTCAGAGAGGACGTTACAGAAAGTCGAGAGATGTGGATTCTTTCCTGCGGAGAAAAAACCCCCTGTTTTCAGGAAATGCAGTATTCTGAAATCGCACGTTCTCGGCATAGCAATTTCGCTATTTCGCTCTCGTGGGTGGACGGCGCCACTCTCTGTTAACCGCTTCGGAGAGTTTGCAGTTGCTGGCCGAGAAATCGCGGTTCTCCCCGAATGCCGCTGTGTGCCTTCAGCAGCGGTCTCGTCTCTCTCGCATGCCGAGAAAGAGCGACTTCAGCCGGATGCTTTTCTCGGACGAGCGGCTTCTTCTGCGCACATCGCAAAGGAGCGGTTCTTGTCTTCTCCTTGTGTCCATGCATTCTGCACTACGCTTCTCTCTCATTCTTATGCCTTTCCGTTTATTCCTAGGGACATTTCATTTTTCTCTGTTTTTCCGATGCTACACTTCAGCATTCTGTGACGAACAGAGTGGAAGGGAAAAGCCCCTCTAAGAAGGCAGCTAGAAGTTCCAGGAGCGACACACGTTGTGCTTTCAGAGAGGACGTTACAGAAAGTCGAGAGATGTGGATTCTTTCCTGCGGAGAAAAAACCCCCTGTTTTCAGGAAATGCAGTATTCTGAAATCGCACGTTCTCGGCATAGCAATTTCGCTATTTCGCTCTCGTGGGTGGACGGCGCCACTCTCTGTTAACCGCTTCGGAGAGTTTGCAGTTGCTGGTCGAGAAATCGCGGTTCTCCCCGAATGCCGCTCTGTGCCTTCAGCAGCGGTCTCGTCTCTCTCGCATGCCGAGAAAGAGCGACTTCAGCCGGATGCTTTTCTCGGACGAGCGGCTTCTTCTGCGCACATCGCAAAGGAGCGGTTCTTGTCTTCTCCTTGTGTCCATGCATTCTGCACTACGCTTCTCTCTCATTCTTATGCCTTTCCGTTGATTCCTAGGGACATTTCGTTTTTCTCTGTTTTTCCGATGCTACACTTCAGCATTCTGTGACGAACAGAGTGGAAGGGAAAAGCCCCTCTAATAAGGCAGCTAGAAGTTCCAGGAGCGACACACGTTGTGCTTTCAGAGAGGACGTTACAGAAAGTCGAGAGATGTGGATTCTTTCCTGCGGAGAAAAAACCCCCTGTTTTCAGGAAATGCAGTATTCTGAAATCGCACGTTCTCGGCATAGCAATTTCGCTATTTCGCTCTCGTGGGTGGACGGCGCCACTCTCTGTTAACCGCTTCGGAGAGTTTGCAGTTGCTGGCCGAGAAATCGCGGTTCTCCCCGAATGCCGCTGTGTGCCTTCAGCAGCGGTCTCGTCTCTCTCGCATGCCGAGAAAGAGCGACTTCAGCCGGATGCTTTTCTCGGACGAGCGGCTTCTTCTGCGCACATCGCAAAGGAGCGGTTCTTGTCTTCTCCTTGTGTCCATGCATTCTGCACTACGCTTCTCTCTCATTCTTATGCCTTTCCGTTGATTCCTAGGGACATTTCGTTTTTCTCTGTTTTTCCGATGCTACACTTCAGCATTCTGTGACGAACAGAGTGGAAGGGAAAAGCCCCTCTAATAAGGCAGCTAGAAGTTCCAGGAGCGACACACGTTGTGCTTTCAGAGAGGACGTTACAGAAAGTCGAGAGATGTGGATTCTTTCCTGCGGAGAAAAAACCCCCTGTTTTCAGGAAATGCAGTATTCTGAAATCGCACGTTCTCGGCATAGCAATTTCGCTATTTCGCTCTCGTGGGTGGACGGCGCCACTCTCTGTTAACCGCTTCGGAGAGTTTGCAGTTGCTGGCCGAGAAATCGCGGTTCTCCCCGAATGCCGCTGTGTGCCTTCAGCAGCGGTCTCGTCTCTCTCGCATGCCGAGAAAGAGCGACTTCAGCCGGATGCTTTTCTCGGACGAGCGGCTTCTTCTGCGCACATCGCAAAGGAGCGGTTCTTGTCTTCTCCTTGTGTCCATGCATTCTGCACTACGCTTCTCTCTCATTCTTATGCCTTTCCGTTTATTCCTAGGGACATTTCGTTTTTCTCTGTTTTTCCGATGCTACACTTCAGCATTCTGTGACGAACAGAGTGGAAGGGAAAAGCCCCTCTAAGAAGGCAGCTAGAAGTTCCAGGAGCGACACACGTTGTGCTTTCAGAGAGGACGTTACAGAAAGTCGAGAGATGTGGATTCTTTCCTGCGGAGAAAAAACCCCCTGTTTTCAGGAAATGCAGTATTCTGAAATCGCACGTTCTCGGCATAGCAATTTCGCTATTTCGCTCTCGTGGGTGGACGGCGCCACTCTCTGTTAACCGCTTCGGAGAGTTTGCAGTTGCTGGTCGAGAAATCGCGGTTCTCCCCGAATGCCGCTGTGTGCCTTCAGCAGCGGTCTCGTCTCTCTCGCATGCCGAGAAAGAGCGACTTCAGCCGGATGCTTTTCTCGGACGAGCGGCTTCTTCTGCGCACATCGCAAAGGAGCGGTTCTTGTCTTCTCCTTGTGTCCATGCATTCTGCACTACGCTTCTCTCTCATTCTTATGCCTTTCCGTTTATTCCTAGGGACATTTCGTTTTTCTCTGTTTTTCCGATGCTACACTTCAGCATTCTGTGACGAACAGAGTGGAAGGGAAAAGCCCCTCTAATAAGGCAGCTAGAAGTTCCAGGAGCGACACACGTTGTGCTTTCAGAGAGGACGTTACAGAAAGTCGAGAGATGTGGATTCTTTCCTGCGGAGAAAAAACCCCCTGTTTTCAGGCAATGCAGTATGCAGAATTCACACGTTCTTGGCATCACAGTTCCGTTATTTCGCTCACGCACGTCTAAATCGGCTCTCGCGTTGAACAGCTTCGGAGAGTTTGCAGTTGCTGGTCGAGAAATCGCGGTTCTCCCCGAATGCCGCTGTGTGCCTTCAGCAGCGGTCTCGTCTCTCTCGCATGCCGAGAAAGAGCGACTTCAGCCGGATGCTTTTCTCGGACGAGCGGCTTCTTCTGCGCACATCGCAAAGGAGCGGTTCTTGTCTTCTCCTTGTGTCCATGCATTCTGCACTACGCTTCTCTCTCATTCTTATGCCTTTCCGTTTATTCCTAGGGACATTTCGTTTTTCTCTGTTTTTCCGATGCTACACTTCAGCATTCTGTGACGAACAGAGTGGAAGGGAAAAGCCCCTCTAAGAAGGCAGCTAGAAGTTCCAGGAGCGACACACGTTGCGCTTTCAGAGAGGACGTTACAGAAAGTCGAGAGATGTGGATTCTTTCCTGCGGAGAAAAAACCCCCTGTTTTCAGGAAATGCAGTATTCTGAAATCGCACGTTCTCGGCATAGCAATTTCGCTATTTCGCTCTCGTGGGTGGACGGCGCCACTCTCTGTTAACCGCTTCGGAGAGTTTGCAGTTGCTGGTCGAGAAATCGCGGTTCTCCCCGAATGCCGCTGTGTGCCTTCAGCAGCGGTCTCGTCTCTCTCGCATGCCGAGAAAGAGCGACTTCAGCCGGATGCTTTTCTCGGACGAGCGGCTTCTTCTGCGCACATCGCAAAGGAGCGGTTCTTGTCTTCTCCTTGTGTCCATGCATTCTGCACTACGCTTCTCTCTCATTCTTATGCCTTTCCGTTTATTCCTAGGGACATTTCGTTTTTCTCTGTTTTTCCGATGCTACACTTCAGCATTCTGTGACGAACAGAGTGGAAGGGAAAAGCCCCTCTAATAAGGCAGCTAGAAGTTCCAGGAGCGACACACGTTGTGCTTTCAGAGAGGACGTTACAGAAAGTCTAGAGATGTGGATTCTTTCCTGCTGAGAAAAAAACCCCCTGTTTTCAGGAAATGCAGTATTCTGAAATCGCACGTTCTCGGCATAGCAATTTCGCTATTTCGCTCTCGTGGGTGGACGGCGCCACTCTCTGTTAACCGCTTCGGAGAGTTTGCAGTTGCTGGCCGAGAAATCGCGGTTCTCCCCGAATGCCGCTGTGTGCCTTCAGCAGCGGTCTCGTCTCTCTCGCATGCCGAGAAAGAGCGACTTCAGCCGGATGCTTTTCTCGGACGAGCGGCTTCTTCTGCGCACATCGCAAAGGAGCGGTTCTTGTCTTCTCCTTGTGTCCATGCATTCTGCACTACGCTTCTCTCTCATTCTTATGCCTTTCCGTTGATTCCTAGGGACATTTCGTTTTTCTCTGTTTTTCCGATGCTACACTTCAGCATTCTGTGACGAACAGAGTGGAAGGGAAAAGCCCCTCTAATAAGGCAGCTAGAAGTTCCAGGAGCGACACACGTTGTGCTTTCAGAGAGGACGTTACAGAAAGTCGAGAGATGTGGATTCTTTCCTGCGGAGAAAAAACCCCCTGTTTTCAGGAAATGCAGTATTCTGAAATCGCACGTTCTCGGCATAGCAATTTCGCTATTTCGCTCTCGTGGGTGGACGGCGCCACTCTCTGTTAACCGCTTCGGAGAGTTTGCAGTTGCTGGCCGAGAAATCGCGGTTCTCCCCGAATGCCGCTGTGTGCCTTCAGCAGCGGTCTCGTCTCTCTCGCATGCCGAGAAAGAGCGACTTCAGCCGGATGCTTTTCTCGGACGAGCGGCTTCTTCTGCGCACATCGCAAAGGAGCGGTTCTTGTCTTCTCCTTGTGTCCATGCATTCTGCACTACGCTTCTCTCTCATTCTTATGCCTTTCCGTTGATTCCTAGGGACATTTCGTTTTTCTCTGTTTTTCCGATGCTACACTTCAGCATTCTGTGACGAACAGAGTGGAAGGGAAAAGCCCCTCTAATAAGGCAGCTAGAAGTTCCAGGAGCGACACACGTTGTGCTTTCAGAGAGGACGTTACAGAAAGTCTAGAGATGTGGATTCTTTCCTGCGGAGAAAAAACCCCCTGTTTTCAGGAAATGCAGTATTCTGAAATCGCACGTTCTCGGCATAGCAATTTCGCTATTTCGCTCTCGTGGGTGGACGGCGCCACTCTCTGTTAACCGCTTCGGAGAGTTTGCAGTTGCTGGCCGAGAAATCGCGGTTCTCCCCGAATGCCGCTGTGTGCCTTCAGCAGCGGTCTCGTCTCTCTCGCATGCCGAGAAAGAGCGACTTCAGCCGGATGCTTTTCTCGGACGAGCGGCTTCTTCTGCGCACATCGCAAAGGAGCGGTTCTTGTCTTCTCCTTGTGTCCATGCATTCTGCACTACGCTTCTCTCTCATTCTTATGCCTTTCCGTTTATTCCTAGGGACATTTCATTTTTCTCTGTTTTTCCGATGCTACACTTCAGCATTCTGTGACGAACAGAGTGGAAGGGAAAAGCCCCTCTAAGAAGGCAGCTAGAAGTTCCAGGAGCGACACACGTTGTGCTTTCAGAGAGGACGTTACAGAAAGTCGAGAGATGTGGATTCTTTCCTGCGGAGAAAAAACCCCCTGTTTTCAGGAAATGCAGTATTCTGAAATCGCACGTTCTCGGCATAGCAATTTCGCTATTTCGCTCTCGTGGGTGGACGGCGCCACTCTCTGTTAACCGCTTCGGAGAGTTTGCAGTTGCTGGTCGAGAAATCGCGGTTCTCCCCGAATGCCGCTGTGTGCCTTCAGCAGCGGTCTCGTCTCTCTCGCATGCCGAGAAAGAGCGACTTCAGCCGGATGCTTTTCTCGGACGAGCGGCTTCTTCTGCGCACATCGCAAAGGAGCGGTTCTTGTCTTCTCCTTGTGTCCATGCATTCTGCACTACGCTTCTCTCTCATTCTTATGCCTTTCCGTTTATTCCTAGGGACATTTCGTTTTTCTCTGTTTTTCCGATGCTACACTTCAGCATTCTGTGACGAACAGAGTGGAAGGGAAAAGCCCCTCTAATAAGGCAGCTAGAAGTTCCAGGAGCGACACACGTTGTGCTTTCAGAGAGGACGTTACAGAAAGTCTAGAGATGTGGATTCTTTCCTGCGGAGAAAAAACCCCCTGTTTTCAGGAAATGCAGTATTCTGAAATCGCACGTTCTCGGCATAGCAATTTCGCTATTTCGCTCTCGTGGGTGGACGGCGCCACTCTCTGTTAACCGCTTCGGAGAGTTTGCAGTTGCTGGCCGAGAAATCGCGGTTCTCCCCGAATGCCGCTGTGTGCCTTCAGCAGCGGTCTCGTCTCTCTCGCATGCCGAGAAAGAGCGACTTCAGCCGGATGCTTTTCTCGGACGAGCGGCTTCTTCTGCGCACATCGCAAAGGAGCGGTTCTTGTCTTCTCCTTGTGTCCATGCATTCTGCACTACGCTTCTCTCTCATTCTTATGCCTTTCCGTTTATTCCTAGGGACATTTCGTTTTTCTCTGTTTTTCCGATGCTACACTTCAGCATTCTGTGACGAACAGAGTGGAAGGGAAAAGCCCCTCTAATAAGGCAGCTAGAAGTTCCAGGAGCGACACACGTTGTGCTTTCAGAGAGGACGTTACAGAAAGTCGAGAGATGTGGATTCTTTCCTGCGGAGAAAAAACCCCCTGTTTTCAGGAAATGCAGTATTCTGAAATCGCACGTTCTCGGCATAGCAATTTCGCTATTTCGCTCTCGTGGGTGGACGGCGCCACTCTCTGTTAACCGCTTCGGAGAGTTTGCAGTTGCTGGCCGAGAAATCGCGGTTCTCCCCGAATGCCGCTGTGTGCCTTCAGCAGCGGTCTCGTCTCTCTCGCATGCCGAGAAAGAGCGACTTCAGCCGGATGCTTTTCTCGGACGAGCGGCTTCTTCTGCGCACATCGCAAAGGAGCGGTTCTTGTCTTCTCCTTGTGTCCATGCATTCTGCACTACGCTTCTCTCTCATTCTTATGCCTTTCCGTTGATTCCTAGGGACATTTCGTTTTTCTCTGTTTTTCCGATGCTACACTTCAGCATTCTGTGACGAACAGAGTGGAAGGGAAAAGCCCCTCTAATAAGGCAGCTAGAAGTTCCAGGAGCGACACACGTTGTGCTTTCAGAGAGGACGTTACAGAAAGTCTAGAGATGTGGATTCTTTCCTGCGGAGAAAAAACCCCCTGTTTTCAGGAAATGCAGTATTCTGAAATCGCACGTTCTCGGCATAGCAATTTCGCTATTTCGCTCTCGTGGGTGGACGGCGCCACTCTCTGTTAACCGCTTCGGAGAGTTTGCAGTTGCTGGCCGAGAAATCGCGGTTCTCCCCGAATGCCGCTGTGTGCCTTCAGCAGCGGTCTCGTCTCTCTCGCATGCCGAGAAAGAGCGACTTCAGCCGGATGCTTTTCTCGGACGAGCGGCTTCTTCTGCGCACATCGCAAAGGAGCGGTTCTTGTCTTCTCCTTGTGTCCATGCAT
Organism: Phasianus colchicus; assembly: GCF_987193195.1. Taxonomy (NCBI): domain Eukaryota; kingdom Metazoa; phylum Chordata; class Aves; order Galliformes; family Phasianidae; genus Phasianus; species Phasianus colchicus. The sequence goes on from NW_028325227.1 coordinate 1,008,008, forward strand.
TCTGCACTACGCTTCTCTCTCATTCTTATGCCTTTCCGTTTATTCCTAGGGACATTTCATTTTTCTCTGTTTTTCCGATGCTACACTTCAGCATTCTGTGACGAACAGAGTGGAAGGGAAAAGCCCCTCTAAGAAGGCAGCTAGAAGTTCCAGGAGCGACACACGTTGTGCTTTCAGAGAGGACGTTACAGAAAGTCGAGAGATGTGGATTCTTTCCTGCGGAGAAAAAACCCCCTGTTTTCAGGAAATGCAGTATTCTGAAATCGCACGTTCTCGGCATAGCAATTTCGCTATTTCGCTCTCGTGGGTGGACGGCGCCACTCTCTGTTAACCGCTTCGGAGAGTTTGCAGTTGCTGGTCGAGAAATCGCGGTTCTCCCCGAATGCCGCTGTGTGCCTTCAGCAGCGGTCTCGTCTCTCTCGCATGCCGAGAAAGAGCGACTTCAGCCGGATGCTTTTCTCGGACGAGCGGCTTCTTCTGCGCACATCGCAAAGGAGCGGTTCTTGTCTTCTCCTTGTGTCCATGCATTCTGCACTACGCTTCTCTCTCATTCTTATGCCTTTCCGTTTATTCCTAGGGACATTTCGTTTTTCTCTGTTTTTCCGATGCTACACTTCAGCATTCTGTGACGAACAGAGTGGAAGGGAAAAGCCCCTCTAATAAGGCAGCTAGAAGTTCCAGGAGCGACACACGTTGTGCTTTCAGAGAGGACGTTACAGAAAGTCGAGAGATGTGGATTCTTTCCTGCGGAGAAAAAACCCCCTGTTTTCAGGAAATGCAGTATTCTGAAATCGCACGTTCTCGGCATAGCAATTTCGCTATTTCGCTCTCGTGGGTGGACGGCGCCACTCTCTGTTAACCGCTTCGGAGAGTTTGCAGTTGCTGGCCGAGAAATCGCGGTTCTCCCCGAATGCCGCTGTGTGCCTTCAGCAGCGGTCTCGTCTCTCTCGCATGCCGAGAAAGAGCGACTTCAGCCGGATGCTTTTCTCGGACGAGCGGCTTCTTCTGCGCACATCGCAAAGGAGCGGTTCTTGTCTTCTCCTTGTGTCCATGCATTCTGCACTACGCTTCTCTCTCATTCTTATGCCTTTCCGTTGATTCCTAGGGACATTTCGTTTTTCTCTGTTTTTCCGATGCTACACTTCAGCATTCTGTGACGAACAGAGTGGAAGGGAAAAGCCCCTCTAATAAGGCAGCTAGAAGTTCCAGGAGCGACACACGTTGTGCTTTCAGAGAGGACGTTACAGAAAGTCGAGAGATGTGGATTCTTTCCTGCGGAGAAAAAACCCCCTGTTTTCAGGAAATGCAGTATTCTGAAATCGCACGTTCTCGGCATAGCAATTTCGCTATTTCGCTCTCGTGGGTGGACGGCGCCACTCTCTGTTAACCGCTTCGGAGAGTTTGCAGTTGCTGGCCGAGAAATCGCGGTTCTCCCCGAATGCCGCTGTGTGCCTTCAGCAGCGGTCTCGTCTCTCTCGCATGCCGAGAAAGAGCGACTTCAGCCGGATGCTTTTCTCGGACGAGCGGCTTCTTCTGCGCACATCGCAAAGGAGCGGTTCTTGTCTTCTCCTTGTGTCCATGCATTCTGCACTACGCTTCTCTCTCATTCTTAACCCTTGATTCCTAGGGACATTTCGTTTTTCTCTGTTTTTCCGATGCTACACTTCAGCATTCTGTGACGAACAGAGTGGAAGGGAAAAGCCCCTCTAATAAGGCAGCTAGAAGTTCCAGGAGCGACACACGTTGCGCTTTCAGAGAGGACGTTACAGAAAGTCGAGAGATGTGGATTCTTTCCTGCGGAGAAAAAACCCCCTGTTTTCAGGCAATGCAGTATGCAGAATTCACACGTTCTTGGCATCACAGTTCCGTTATTTCGCTCACGCACGTCTAAATCGGCTCTCGCGTTGAACAGCTTCGGAGAGTTTGCAGTTGCTGGTCGAGAAATCGCGGTTCTCCCCGAATGCCGCTGTGTGCCTTCAGCAGCGGTCTCGTCTCTCTCGCATGCCGAGAAAGAGCGACTTCAGCCGGATGCTTTTCTCGGACGAGCGGCTTCTTCTGCGCACATCGCAAAGGAGCGGTTCTTGTCTTCTCCTTGTGTCCATGCATTCTGCACTACGCTTCTCTCTCATTCTTATGCCTTTCCGTTTATTCCTAGGGACATTTCGTTTTTCTCTGTTTTTCCGATGCTACACTTCAGCATTCTGTGACGAACAGAGTGGAAGGGAAAAGCCCCTCTAAGAAGGCAGCTAGAAGTTCCAGGAGCGACACACGTTGTGCTTTCAGAGAGGACGTTACAGAAAGTCGAGAGATGTGGATTCTTTCCTGCGGAGAAAAAACCCCCTGTTTTCAGGAAATGCAGTATTCTGAAATCGCACGTTCTCGGCATAGCAATTTCGCTATTTCGCTCTCGTGGGTGGACGGCGCCACTCTCTGTTAACCGCTTCGGAGAGTTTGCAGTTGCTGGTCGAGAAATCGCGGTTCTCCCCGAATGCCGCTGTGTGCCTTCAGCAGCGGTCTCGTCTCTCTCGCATGCCGAGAAAGAGCGACTTCAGCCGGATGCTTTTCTCGGACGAGCGGCTTCTTCTGCGCACATCGCAAAGGAGCGGTTCTTGTCTTCTCCTTGTGTCCATGCATTCTGCACTACGCTTCTCTCTCATTCTTAACCCTTGATTCCTAGGGACATTTCGTTTTTCTCTGTTTTTCCGATGCTACACTTCAGCATTCTGTGACGAACAGAGTGGAAGGGAAAAGCCCCTCTAATAAGGCAGCTAGAAGTTCCAGGAGCGACACACGTTGTGCTTTCAGAGAGGACGTTACAGAAAGTCGAGAGATGTGGATTCTTTCCTGCGGAGAAAAAACCCCCTGTTTTCAGGAAATGCAGTATTCTGAAATCGCACGTTCTCGGCATAGCAATTTCGCTATTTCGCTCTCGTGGGTGGACGGCGCCACTCTCTGTTAACCGCTTCGGAGAGTTTGCAGTTGCTGGCCGAGAAATCGCGGTTCTCCCCGAATGCCGCTGTGTGCCTTCAGCAGCGGTCTCGTCTCTCTCGCATGCCGAGAAAGAGCGACTTCAGCCGGATGCTTTTCTCGGACGAGCGGCTTCTTCTGCGCACATCGCAAAGGAGCGGTTCTTGTCTTCTCCTTGTGTCCATGCATTCTGCACTACGCTTCTCTCTCATTCTTATGCCTTTCCGTTGATTCCTAGGGACATTTCGTTTTTCTCTGTTTTTCCGATGCTACACTTCAGCATTCTGTGACGAACAGAGTGGAAGGGAAAAGCCCCTCTAATAAGGCAGCTAGAAGTTCCAGGAGCGACACACGTTGCGCTTTCAGAGAGGACGTTACAGAAAGTCGAGAGATGTGGATTCTTTCCTGCGGAGAAAAAACCCCCTGTTTTCAGGCAATGCAGTATGCAGAATTCACACGTTCTTGGCATCACAGTTCCGTTATTTCGCTCACGCACGTCTAAATCGGCTCTCGCGTTGAACAGCTTCGGAGAGTTTGCAGTTGCTGGTCGAGAAATCGCGGTTCTCCCCGAATGCCGCTGTGTGCCTTCAGCAGCGGTCTCGTCTCTCTCGCATGCCGAGAAAGAGCGACTTCAGCCGGATGCTTTTCTCGGACGAGCGGCTTCTTCTGCGCACATCGCAAAGGAGCGGTTCTTGTCTTCTCCTTGTGTCCATGCATTCTGCACTACGCTTCTCTCTCATTCTTATGCCTTTCCGTTTATTCCTAGGGACATTTCGTTTTTCTCTGTTTTTCCGATGCTACACTTCAGCATTCTGTGACGAACAGAGTGGAAGGGAAAAGCCCCTCTAAGAAGGCAGCTAGAAGTTCCAGGAGCGACACACGTTGTGCTTTCAGAGAGGACGTTACAGAAAGTCGAGAGATGTGGATTCTTTCCTGCGGAGAAAAAACCCCCTGTTTTCAGGAAATGCAGTATTCTGAAATCGCACGTTCTCGGCATAGCAATTTCGCTATTTCGCTCTCGTGGGTGGACGGCGCCACTCTCTGTTAACCGCTTCGGAGAGTTTGCAGTTGCTGGTCGAGAAATCGCGGTTCTCCCCGAATGCCGCTGTGTGCCTTCAGCAGCGGTCTCGTCTCTCTCGCATGCCGAGAAAGAGCGACTTCAGCCGGATGCTTTTCTCGGACGAGCGGCTTCTTCTGCGCACATCGCAAAGGAGCGGTTCTTGTCTTCTCCTTGTGTCCATGCATTCTGCACTACGCTTCTCTCTCATTCTTAACCCTTGATTCCTAGGGACATTTCGTTTTTCTCTGTTTTTCCGATGCTACACTTCAGCATTCTGTGACGAACAGAGTGGAAGGGAAAAGCCCCTCTAATAAGGCAGCTAGAAGTTCCAGGAGCGACACACGTTGCGCTTTCAGAGAGGACGTTACAGAAAGTCGAGAGATGTGGATTCTTTCCTGCGGAGAAAAAACCCCCTGTTTTCAGGAAATGCAGTATGCAGAATTCACACGTTCTTGGCATCACAGTTCCGTTATTTCGCTCACGCACGTCTAAATCGGCTCTCGCGTTGAACAGCTTCGGAGAGTTTGCAGTTGCTGGTCGAGAAATCGCGGTTCTCCCCGAATGCCGCTGTGTGCCTTCAGCAGCGGTCTCGTCTCTCTCGCATGCCGAGAAAGAGCGACTTCAGCCGGATGCTTTTCTCGGACGAGCGGCTTCTTCTGCGCACATCGCAAAGGAGCGGTTCTTGTCTTCTCCTTGTGTCCATGCATTCTGCACTACGCTTCTCTCTCATTCTTATGCCTTTCCGTTTATTCCTAGGGACATTTCGTTTTTCTCTGTTTTTCCGATGCTACACTTCAGCATTCTGTGACGAACAGAGTGGAAGGGAAAAGCCCCTCTAATAAGGCAGCTAGAAGTTCCAGGAGCGACACACGTTGTGCTTTCAGAGAGGACGTTACAGAAAGTCTAGAGATGTGGATTCTTTCCTGCGGAGAAAAAACCCCCTGTTTTCAGGAAATGCAGTATTCTGAAATCGCACGTTCTCGGCATAGCAATTTCGCTATTTCGCTCTCGTGGGTGGACGGCGCCACTCTCTGTTAACCGCTTCGGAGAGTTTGCAGTTGCTGGTCGAGAAATCGCGGTTCTCCCCGAATGCCGCTGTGTGCCTTCAGCAGCGGTCTCGTCTCTCTCGCATGCCGAGAAAGAGCGACTTCAGCCGGATGCTTTTCTCGGACGAGCAGCTTCTTCTGCGCACATCGCAAAGGAGCGGTTCTTGTCTTCTCCTTGTGTCCATGCATTCTGCACTACGCTTCTCTCTCATTCTTAACCCTTGATTCCTAGGGACATTTCGTTTTTCTCTGTTTTTCCGATGCTACACTTCAGCATTCTGTGACGAACAGAGTGGAAGGGAAAAGCCCCTCTAATAAGGCAGCTAGAAGTTCCAGGAGCGACACACGTTGTGCTTTCAGAGAGGACGTTACAGAAAGTCGAGAGATGTGGATTCTTTCCTGCGGAGAAAAAACCCCCTGTTTTCAGGCAATGCAGTATGCAGAATTCACACGTTCTTGGCATCACAGTTCCGTTATTTCGCTCACGCACGTCTAAATCGGCTCTCGCGTTGAACAGCTTCGGAGAGTTTGCAGTTGCTGGTCGAGAAATCGCGGTTCTCCCCGAATGCCGCTGTGTGCCTTCAGCAGCGGTCTCGTCTCTCTCGCATGCCGAGAAAGAGCGACTTCAGCCGGATGCTTTTCTCGGACGAGCGGCTTCTTCTGCGCACATCGCAAAGGAGCGGTTCTTGTCTTCTCCTTGTGTCCATGCATTCTGCACTACGCTTCTCTCTCATTCTTAACCCTTGATTCCTAGGGACATTTCGTTTTTCTCTGTTTTTCCGATGCTACACTTCAGCATTCTGTGACGAACAGAGTGGAAGGGAAAAGCCCCTCTAAGAAGGCAGCTAGAAGTTCCAGGAGCGACACACGTTGTGCTTTCAGAGAGGACGTTACAGAAAGTCGAGAGATGTGGATTCTTTCCTGCGGAGAAAAAACCCCCTGTTTTCAGGAAATGCAGTATTCTGAAATCGCACGTTCTCGGCATAGCAATTTCGCTATTTCGCTCTCGTGGGTGGACGGCGCCACTCTCTGTTAACCGCTTCGGAGAGTTTGCAGTTGCTGGTCGAGAAATCGCGGTTCTCCCCGAATGCCGCTGTGTGCCTTCAGCAGCGGTCTCGTCTCTCTCGCATGCCGAGAAAGAGCGACTTCAGCCGGATGCTTTTCTCGGACGAGCGGCTTCTTCTGCGCACATCGCAAAGGAGCGGTTCTTGTCTTCTCCTTGTGTCCATGCATTCTGCACTACGCTTCTCTCTCATTCTTAACCCTTGATTCCTAGGGACATTTCGTTTTTCTCTGTTTTTCCGATGCTACACTTCAGCATTCTGTGACGAACAGAGTGGAAGGGAAAAGCCCCTCTAATAAGGCAGCTAGAAGTTCCAGGAGCGACACACGTTGTGCTTTCAGAGAGGACGTTACAGAAAGTCGAGAGATGTGGATTCTTTCCTGCGGAGAAAAAACCCCCTGTTTTCAGGCAACGCAGTATGCAGAATTCACACGTTCTTGGCATCACAGTTCCGTTATTTCGCTCACGCACGTCTAAATCGGCTCTCGCGTTGAACAGCTTCGGAGAGTTTGCAGTTGCTGGCCGAGAAATCGCGGTTCTCCCCGAATGCCGCTGTGTGCCTTCAGCAGCGGTCTCGTCTCTCTCGCATGCCGAGAAAGAGCGACTTCAGCCGGATGCTTTTCTCGGACGAGCGGCTTCTTCTGCGCACATCGCAAAGGAGCGGTTCTTGTCTTCTCCTTGTGTCCATGCATTCTGCACTACGCTTCTCTCTCATTCTTATGCCTTTCCGTTTATTCCTAGGGACATTTCGTTTTTCTCTGTTTTTCCGATGCTACACTTCAGCATTCTGTGACGAACAGAGTGGAAGGGAAAAGCCCCTCTAATAAGGCAGCTAGAAGTTCCAGGAGCGACACACGTTGTGCTTTCAGAGAGGACGTTACAGAAAGTCGAGAGATGTGGATTCTTTCCTGCGGAGAAAAAACCCCCTGTTTTCAGGAAATGCAGTATTCTGAAATCGCACGTTCTCGGCATAGCAATTTCGCTATTTCGCTCTCGTGGGTGGACGGCGCCACTCTCTGTTAACCGCTTCGGAGAGTTTGCAGTTGCTGGTCGAGAAATCGCGGTTCTCCCCGAATGCCGCTGTGTGCCTTCAGCAGCGGTCTCGTCTCTCGCATGCCGAGAAAGAGCGACTTCAGCCGGATGCTTTTCTCGGACGAGCGGCTTCTTCTGCGCACATCGCAAAGGAGCGGTTCTTGTCTTCTCCTTGTGTCCATGCATTCTGCACTACGCTTCTCTCTCATTCTTATGCCTTTCCGTTTATTCCTAGGGACATTTCGTTTTTCTCTGTTTTTCCGATGCTACACTTCAGCATTCTGTGACGAACAGAGTGGAAGGGAAAAGCCCCTCTAATAAGGCAGCTAGAAGTTCCAGGAGCGACACACGTTGTGCTTTCAGAGAGGACGTTACAGAAAGTCGAGAGATGTGGATTCTTTCCTGCGGAGAAAAAAACCCCTGTTTTCAGGAAATGCAGTATTCTGAAATCGCACGTTCTCGGCATAGCAATTTCGCTATTTCGCTCTCGTGGGTGGACGGCGCCACTCTCTGTTAACCGCTTCGGAGAGTTTGCAGTTGCTGGTCGAGAAATCGCGGTTCTCCCCGAATGCCGCTGTGTGCCTTCAGCAGCGGTCTCGTCTCTCTCGCATGCCGAGAAAGAGCGACTTCAGCCGGATGCTTTTCTCGGACGAGCGGCTTCTTCTGCGCACATCGCAAAGGAGCGGTTCTTGTCTTCTCCTTGTGTCCATGCATTCTGCACTACGCTTCTCTCTCATTCTTATGCCTTTCCGTTTATTCCTAGGGACATTTCGTTTTTCTCTGTTTTTCCGATGCTACACTTCAGCATTCTGTGACGAACAGAGTGGAAGGGAAAATCCCCTCTAATAAGGCAGCTAGAAGTTCCAGGAGCGACACACGTTGTGCTTTCAGAGAGGACGTTACAGAAAGTCGAGAGATGTGGATTCTTTCCTGCGGAGAAAAAACCCCCTGTTTTCAGGCAATGCGGTATGCAGAATTCACACGTTCTTGGCATCACAGTTCCGTTATTTCGCTCACGCACGTCTAAATCGGCTCTCGCGTTGAACAGCTTCGGAGAGTTTGCAGTTGCTGGTCGAGAAATCGCGGTTCTCCCCGAATGCCGCTGTGTGCCTTCAGCAGCGGTCTCGTCTCTCTCGCATGCCGAGAAAGAGCGACTTCAGCCGGATGCTTTTCTCGGACGAGCGGCTTCTTCTGCGCACATCGCAAAGGAGCGGTTCTTGTCTTCTCCTTGTGTCCATGCATTCTGCACTACGCTTCTCTCTCATTCTTAACCCTTGATTCCTAGGGACATTTCGTTTTTCTCTGTTTTTCCGATGCTACACTTCAGCATTCTGTGACGAACAGAGTGGAAGGGAAAAGCCCCTCTAATAAGGCAGCTAGAAGTTCCAGGAGCGACACACGTTGTGCTTTCAGAGAGGACGTTACAGAAAGTCGAGAGATGTGGATTCTTTCCTGCGGAGAAAAAACCCCCTGTTTTCAGGAAATGCAGTATTCTGAAATCGCACGTTCTCGGCATAGCAATTTCGCTATTTCGCTCTCGTGGGTGGACGGCGCCACTCTCTGTTAACCGCTTCGGAGAGTTTGCAGTTGCTGGTCGAGAAATCGCGGTTCTCCCCGAATGCCTCTGTGTGCCTTCAGCAGCGGTCTCGTCTCTCTCGCATGCCGAGAAAGAGCGACTTCAGCCGGATGCTTTTCTCGGACGAGCGGCTTCTTCTGCGCACATCGCAAAGGAGCGGTTCTTGTCTTCTCCTTGTGTCCATGCATTCTGCACTACGCTTCTCTCTCATTCTTAACCCTTGATTCCTAGGGACATTTCGTTTTTCTCTGTTTTTCCGATGCTACACTTCAGCATTCTGTGACGAACAGAGTGGAAGGGAAAAGCCCCTCTAAGAAGGCAGCTAGAAGTTCCAGGAGCGACACAAGTTGCGCTTTCAGAGAGGACGTTACAGAAAGTCGAGAGATGTGGATTCTTTCCTGCGGAGAAAAAACCCCCTGTTTTCAGGCAATGCAGTATGCAGAATTCACACGTTCTTGGCATCACAGTTCCGTTATTTCGCTCACGCACGTCTAAATCGGCTCTCGCGTTGAACAGCTTCGGAGAGTTTGCAGTTGCTGGTCGAGAAATCGCGGTTCTCCCCGAATGCCGCTGTGTGCCTTCAGCAGCGGTCTCGTCTCTCTCGCATGCCGAGAAAGAGCGACTTCAGCCGGATGCTTTTCTCGGACGAGCGGCTTCTTCTGCGCACATCGCAAAGGAGCGGTTCTTGTCTTCTCCTTGTGTCCATGCATTCTGCACTACGCTTCTCTCTCATTCTTAACCCTTGATTCCTAGGGACATTTCGTTTTTCTCTGTTTTTCCGATGCTACACTTCAGCATTCTGTGACGAACAGAGTGGAAGGGAAAAGCCCCTCTAATAAGGCAGCTAGAAGTTCCAGGAGCGACACACGTTGTGCTTTCAGAGAGGACGTTACAGAAAGTCGAGAGATGTGGATTCTTTCCTGCGGAGAAAAAACCCCCTGTTTTCAGGCAACGCAGTATGCAGAATTCACACGTTCTTGGCATCACAGTTCCGTTATTTCGCTCACGCACGTCTAAATCGGCTCTCGCGTTGAACAGCTTCGGAGAGTTTGCAGTTGCTGGTCGAGAAATCGCGGTTCTCCCCGAATGCCGCTGTGTGCCTTCAGCAGCGGTCTCGTCTCTCTCGCATGCCGAGAAAGAGCGACTTCAGCCGGATGCTTTTCTCGGACGAGCGGCTTCTTCTGCGCACATCGCAAAGGAGCGGTTCTTGTCTTCTCCTTGTGTCCATGCATTCTGCACTACGCTTCTCTCTCATTCTTATGCCTTTCCGTTGATTCCTAGGGACATTTTGTTTTTCTCTGTTTTTCCGATGCTACACTTCAGCATTCTGTGACGAACAGAGTGGAAGGGAAAAGCCCCTCTAAGAAGGCAGCTAGAAGTTCCAGGAGCGACACACGTTGTGCTTTCAGAGAGGACGTTACAGAAAGTCTAGAGATGTGGATTCTTTCCTGCGGAGAAAAAACCCCCTGTTTTCAGGAAATGCAGTATTCTGAAATCGCACGTTCTCGGCATAGCAATTTCGCTATTTCGCTCTCGTGGGTGGACGGCGCCACTCTCTGTTAACCGCTTCGGAGAGTTTGCAGTTGCTGGTCGAGAAATCGCGGTTCTCCCCGAATGCCGCTGTGTGCCTTCAGCAGCGGTCTCGTCTCTCTCGCATGCCGAGAAAGAGCGACTTCAGCCGGATGCTTTTCTCGGACGAGCGGCTTCTTCTGCGCACATCGCAAAGGAGCGGTTCTTGTCTTCTCCTTGTGTCCATGCATTCTGCACTACGCTTCTCTCTCATTCTTATGCCTTTCCGTTGATTCCTAGGGACATTTCGTTTTTCTCTGTTTTTCCGATGCTACACTTCAGCATTCTGTGACGAACAGAGTGGAAGGGAAAAGCCCCTCTAATAAGGCAGCTAGAAGTTCCAGGAGCGACACACGTTGTGCTTTCAGAGAGGACGTTACAGAAAGTCGAGAGATGTGGATTCTTTCCTGCGGAGAAAAAACCCCCTGTTTTCAGGAAATGCAGTATTCTGAAATCGCACGTTCTCGGCATAGCAATTTCGCTATTTCGCTCTCGTGGGTGGACGGCGCCACTCTCTGTTAACCGCTTCGGAGAGTTTGCAGTTGCTGGCCGAGAAATCGCGGTTCTCCCCGAATGCCGCTGTGTGCCTTCAGCAGCGGTCTCGTCTCTCTCGCATGCCGAGAAAGAGCGACTTCAGCCGGATGCTTTTCTCGGACGAGCGGCTTCTTCTGCGCACATCGCAAAGGAGCGGTTCTTGTCTTCTCCTTGTGTCCATGCATTCTGCACTACGCTTCTCTCTCATTCTTATGCCTTTCCGTTTATTCCTAGGGACATTTCGTTTTTCTCTGTTTTTCCGATGCTACACTTCAGCATTCTGTGACGAACAGAGTGGAAGGGAAAAGCCCCTCTAATAAGGCAGCTAGAAGTTCCAGGAGCGACACACGTTGTGCTTTCAGAGAGGACGTTACAGAAAGTCGAGAGATGTGGATTCTTTCCTGCGGAGAAAAAACCCCCTGTTTTCAGGAAATGCAGTATTCTGAAATCGCACGTTCTCGGCATAGCAATTTCGCTATTTCGCTCTCGTGGGTGGACGGCGCCACTCTCTGTTAACCGCTTCGGAGAGTTTGCAGTTGCTGGCCGAGAAATCGCGGTTCTCCCCGAATGCCGCTGTGTGCCTTCAGCAGCGGTCTCGTCTCTCTCGCATGCCGAGAAAGAGCGACTTCAGCCGGATGCTTTTCTCGGACGAGCGGCTTCTTCTGCGCACATCGCAAAGGAGCGGTTCTTGTCTTCTCCTTGTGTCCATGCATTCTGCACTACGCTTCTCTCTCATTCTTATGCCTTTCCGTTTATTCCTAGGGACATTTCATTTTTCTCTGTTTTTCCGATGCTACACTTCAGCATTCTGTGACGAACAGAGTGGAAGGGAAAAGCCCCTCTAAGAAGGCAGCTAGAAGTTCCAGGAGCGACACACGTTGTGCTTTCAGAGAGGACGTTACAGAAAGTCGAGAGATGTGGATTCTTTCCTGCGGAGAAAAAACCCCCTGTTTTCAGGAAATGCAGTATTCTGAAATCGCACGTTCTCGGCATAGCAATTTCGCTATTTCGCTCTCGTGGGTGGACGGCGCCACTCTCTGTTAACCGCTTCGGAGAGTTTGCAGTTGCTGGTCGAGAAATCGCGGTTCTCCCCGAATGCCGCTGTGTGCCTTCAGCAGCGGTCTCGTCTCTCTCGCATGCCGAGAAAGAGCGACTTCAGCCGGATGCTTTTCTCGGACGAGCGGCTTCTTCTGCGCACATCGCAAAGGAGCGGTTCTTGTCTTCTCCTTGTGTCCATGCATTCTGCACTACGCTTCTCTCTCATTCTTATGCCTTTCCGTTTATTCCTAGGGACATTTCGTTTTTCTCTGTTTTTCCGATGCTACACTTCAGCATTCTGTGACGAACAGAGTGGAAGGGAAAAGCCCCTCTAATAAGGCAGCTAGAAGTTCCAGGAGCGACACACGTTGTGCTTTCAGAGAGGACGTTACAGAAAGTCTAGAGATGTGGATTCTTTCCTGCGGAGAAAAAACCCCCTGTTTTCAGGAAATGCAGTATTCTGAAATCGCACGTTCTCGGCATAGCAATTTCGCTATTTCGCTCTCGTGGGTGGACGGCGCCACTCTCTGTTAACCGCTTCGGAGAGTTTGCAGTTGCTGGCCGAGAAATCGCGGTTCTCCCCGAATGCCGCTGTGTGCCTTCAGCAGCGGTCTCGTCTCTCTCGCATGCCGAGAAAGAGCGACTTCAGCCGGATGCTTTTCTCGGACGAGCGGCTTCTTCTGCGCACATCGCAAAGGAGCGGTTCTTGTCTTCTCCTTGTGTCCATGCATTCTGCACTACGCTTCTCTCTCATTCTTATGCCTTTCCGTTGATTCCTAGGGACATTTCGTTTTTCTCTGTTTTTCCGATGCTACACTTCAGCATTCTGTGACGAACAGAGTGGAAGGGAAAAGCCCCTCTAATAAGGCAGCTAGAAGTTCCAGGAGCGACACACGTTGTGCTTTCAGAGAGGACGTTACAGAAAGTCGAGAGATGTGGATTCTTTCCTGCGGAGAAAAAACCCCCTGTTTTCAGGAAATGCAGTATTCTGAAATCGCACGTTCTCGGCATAGCAATTTCGCTATTTCGCTCTCGTGGGTGGACGGCGCCACTCTCTGTTAACCGCTTCGGAGAGTTTGCAGTTGCTGGCCGAGAAATCGCGGTTCTCCCCGAATGCCGCTGTGTGCCTTCAGCAGCGGTCTCGTCTCTCTCGCATGCCGAGAAAGAGCGACTTCAGCCGGATGCTTTTCTCGGACGAGCGGCTTCTTCTGCGCACATCGCAAAGGAGCGGTTCTTGTCTTCTCCTTGTGTCCATGCATTCTGCACTACGCTTCTCTCTCATTCTTAACCCTTGATTCCTAGGGACATTTCGTTTTTCTCTGTTTTTCCGATGCTACACTTCAGCATTCTGTGACGAACAGAGTGGAAGGGAAAAGCCCCTCTAATAAGGCAGCTAGAAGTTCCAGGAGCGACACACGTTGCGCTTTCAGAGAGGACGTTACAGAAAGTCGAGAGATGTGGATTCTTTCCTGCGGAGAAAAAACCCCCTGTTTTCAGGCAATGCAGTATGCAGAATTCACACGTTCTTGGCATCACAGTTCCGTTATTTCGCTCACGCACGTCTAAATCGGCTCTCGCGTTGAACAGCTTCGGAGAGTTTGCAGTTGCTGGTCGAGAAATCGCGGTTCTCCCCGAATGCCGCTGTGTGCCTTCAGCAGCGGTCTCGTCTCTCTCGCATGCCGAGAAAGAGCGACTTCAGCCGGATGCTTTTCTCGGACGAGCGGCTTCTTCTGCGCACATCGCAAAGGAGCGGTTCTTGTCTTCTCCTTGTGTCCATGCATTCTGCACTACGCTTCTCTCTCATTCTTAACCCTTGATTCCTAGGGACATTTCGTTTTTCTCTGTTTTTCCGATGCTACACTTCAGCATTCTGTGACGAACAGAGTGGAAGGGAAAAGCCCCTCTAATAAGGCAGCTAGAAGTTCCAGGAGCGACACACGTTGCGCTTTCAGAGAGAACGTTACAGAAAGTCGAGAGATGTGGATTCTTTCCTGCGGAGAAAAAACCCCCTGTTTTCAGGCAATGCAGTATGCAAAATTCACACGTTCTTGGCATCACAGTTCCGTTATTTCGCTCACGCACGTCTAAATCGGCTCTCGCGTTGAACAGCTTCGGAGAGTTTGCAGTTGCTGGTCGAGAAATCGCGGTTCTCCCCGAATGCCGCTGTGTGCCTTCAGCAGCGGTCTCGTCTCTCTCGCATGCCGAGAAAGAGCGACTTCAGCCGGATGCTTTTCTCGGACGAGCGGCTTCTTCTGCGCACATCGCAAAGGAGCGGTTCTTGTCTTCTCCTTGTGTCCATGCATTCTGCACTACGCTTCTCTCTCATTCTTATGCCTTTCCGTTGATTCCTAGGGACATTTCGTTTTTCTCTGTTTTTCCGATGCTACACTTCAGCATTCTGTGACGAACAGAGTGGAAGGGAAAAGCCCCTCTAAGAAGGCAGCTAGAAGTTCCAGGAGCGACACACGTTGTGCTTTCAGAGAGGACGTTACAGAAAGTCGAGAGATGTGGATTCTTTCCTGCGGAGAAAAAACCCCCTGTTTTCAGGAAATGCAGTATTCTGAAATCGCACGTTCTCGGCATAGCAATTTCGCTATTTCGCTCTCGTGGGTGGACGGCGCCACTCTCTGTTAACCGCTTCGGAGAGTTTGCAGTTGCTGGTCGAGAAATCGCGGTTCTCCCCGAATGCCGCTGTGTGCCTTCAGCAGCGGTCTCGTCTCTCTCGCATGCCGAGAAAGAGCGACTTCAGCCGGATGCTTTTCTCGGACGAGCGGCTTCTTCTGCGCACATCGCAAAGGAGCGGTTCTTGTCTTCTCCTTGTGTCCATGCATTCTGCACTACGCTTCTCTCTCATTCTTAACCCTTGATTCCTAGGGACATTTCGTTTTTCTCTGTTTTTCCGATGCTACACTTCAGCATTCTGTGACGAACAGAGTGGAAGGGAAAAGCCCCTCTAATAAGGCAGCTAGAAGTTCCAGGAGCGACACACGTTGCGCTTTCAGAGAGGACGTTACAGAAAGTCGAGAGATGTGGATTCTTTCCTGCGGAGAAAAAACCCCCTGTTTTCAGGAAATGCAGTATGCAGAATTCACACGTTCTTGGCATCACAGTTCCGTTATTTCGCTCACGCACGTCTAAATCGGCTCTCGCGTTGAACAGCTTCGGAGAGTTTGCAGTTGCTGGTCGAGAAATCGCGGTTCTCCCCGAATGCCGCTGTGTGCCTTCAGCAGCGGTCTCGTCTCTCTCGCATGCCGAGAAAGAGCGACTTCAGCCGGATGCTTTTCTCGGACGAGCGGCTTCTTCTGCGCACATCGCAAAGGAGCGGTTCTTGTCTTCTCCTTGTGTCCATGCATTCTGCACTACGCTTCTCTCTCATTCTTATGCCTTTCCGTTTATTCCTAGGGACATTTCGTTTTTCTCTGTTTTTCCGATGCTACACTTCAGCATTCTGTGACGAACAGAGTGGAAGGGAAAAGCCCCTCTAATAAGGCAGCTAGAAGTTCCAGGAGCGACACACGTTGTGCTTTCAGAGAGGACGTTACAGAAAGTCTAGAGATGTGGATTCTTTCCTGCGGAGAAAAAACCCCCTGTTTTCAGGAAATGCAGTATTCTGAAATCGCACGTTCTCGGCATAGCAATTTCGCTATTTCGCTCTCGTGGGTGGACGGCGCCACTCTCTGTTAACCGCTTCGGAGAGTTTGCAGTTGCTGGTCGAGAAATCGCGGTTCTCCCCGAATGCCGCTGTGTGCCTTCAGCAGCGGTCTCGTCTCTCTCGCATGCCGAGAAAGAGCGACTTCAGCCGGATGCTTTTCTCGGACGAGCAGCTTCTTCTGCGCACATCGCAAAGGAGCGGTTCTTGTCTTCTCCTTGTGTCCATGCATTCTGCACTACGCTTCTCTCTCATTCTTAACCCTTGATTCCTAGGGACATTTCGTTTTTCTCTGTTTTTCCGATGCTACACTTCAGCATTCTGTGACGAACAGAGTGGAAGGGAAAAGCCCCTCTAATAAGGCAGCTAGAAGTTCCAGGAGCGACACACGTTGTGCTTTCAGAGAGGACGTTACAGAAAGTCGAGAGATGTGGATTCTTTCCTGCGGAGAAAAAACCCCCTGTTTTCAGGCAATGCAGTATGCAGAATTCACACGTTCTTGGCATCACAGTTCCGTTATTTCGCTCACGCACGTCTAAATCGGCTCTCGCGTTGAACAGCTTCGGAGAGTTTGCAGTTGCTGGTCGAGAAATCGCGGTTCTCCCCGAATGCCGCTGTGTGCCTTCAGCAGCGGTCTCGTCTCTCTCGCATGCCGAGAAAGAGCGACTTCAGCCGGATGCTTTTCTCGGACGAGCGGCTTCTTCTGCGCACATCGCAAAGGAGCGGTTCTTGTCTTCTCCTTGTGTCCATGCATTCTGCACTACGCTTCTCTCTCATTCTTAACCCTTGATTCCTAGGGACATTTCGTTTTTCTCTGTTTTTCCGATGCTACACTTCAGCATTCTGTGACGAACAGAGTGGAAGGGAAAAGCCCCTCTAATAAGGCAGCTAGAAGTTCCAGGAGCGACACACGTTGTGCTTTCAGAGAGGACGTTACAGAAAGTCGAGAGATGTGGATTCTTTCCTGCGGAGAAAAAACCCCCTGTTTTCAGGAAATGCAGTATTCTGAAATCGCACGTTCTCGGCATAGCAATTTCGCTATTTCGCTCTCGTGGGTGGACGGCGCCACTCTCTGTTAACCGCTTCGGAGAGTTTGCAGTTGCTGGTCGAGAAATCGCGGTTCTCCCCGAATGCCGCTGTGTGCCTTCAGCAGCGGGCTCGTCTCTCTCGCATGCCGAGAAAGAGCGACTTCAGCCGGATGCTTTTCTCGGACGAGCGGCTTCTTCTGCGCACATCGCAAAGGAGCGGTTCTTGTCTTCTCCTTGTGTCCATGCATTCTGCACTACGCTTCTCTCTCATTCTTAACCCTTGATTCCTAGGGACATTTCGTTTTTCTCTGTTTTTCCGATGCTACACTTCAGCATTCTGTGACGAACAGAGTGGAAGGGAAAAGCCCCTCTAATAAGGCAGCTAGAAGTTCCAGGAGCGACACACGTTGTGCTTTCAGAGAGGACGTTACAGAAAGTCGAGAGATGTGGATTCTTTCCTGCGGAGAAAAAACCCCCTGTTTTCAGGCAACGCAGTATGCAGAATTCACACGTTCTTGGCATCACAGTTCCGTTATTTCGCTCACGCACGTCTAAATCGGCTCTCGCGTTGAACAGCTTCGGAGAGTTTGCAGTTGCTGGTCGAGAAATCGCGGTTCTCCCCGAATGCCGCTGTGTGCCTTCAGCAGCGGTCTCGTCTCTCTCGCATGCCGAGAAAGAGCGACTTCAGCCGGATGCTTTTCTCGGACGAGCGGCTTCTTCTGCGCACATCGCAAAGGAGCGGTTCTTGTCTTCTCCTTGTGTCCATGCATTCTGCACTACGCTTCTCTCTCATTCTTATGCCTTTCCGTTTATTCCTAGGGACATTTCGTTTTTCTCTGTTTTTCCGATGCTACACTTCAGCATTCTGTGACGAACAGAGTGGAAGGGAAAAGCCCCTCTAATAAGGCAGCTAGAAGTTCCAGGAGCGACACACGTTGTGCTTTCAGAGAGGACGTTACAGAAAGTCGAGAGATGTGGATTCTTTCCTGCGGAGAAAAAACCCCCTGTTTTCAGGAAATGCAGTATTCTGAAATCGCACGTTCTCGGCATAGCAATTTCGCTATTTCGCTCTCGTGGGTGGACGGCGCCACTCTCTGTTAACCGCTTCGGAGAGTTTGCAGTTGCTGGTCGAGAAATCGCGGTTCTCCCCGAATGCCGCTGTGTGCCTTCAGCAGCGGTCTCGTCTCTCTCGCATGCCGAGAAAGAGCGACTTCAGCCGGATGCTTTTCTCGGACGAGCGGCTTCTTCTGCGCACATCGCAAAGGAGCGGTTCTTGTCTTCTCCTTGTGTCCATGCATTCTGCACTACGCTTCTCTCTCATTCTTATGCCTTTCCGTTTATTCCTAGGGACATTTCGTTTTTCTCTGTTTTTCCGATGCTACACTTCAGCATTCTGTGACGAACAGAGTGGAAGGGAAAAGCCCCTCTAATAAGGCAGCTAGAAGTTCCAGGAGCGACACACGTTGTGCTTTCAGAGAGGACGTTACAGAAAGTCGAGAGATGTGGATTCTTTCCTGCGGAGAAAAAAACCCCTGTTTTCAGGAAATGCAGTATTCTGAAATCGCACGTTCTCGGCATAGCAATTTCGCTATTTCGCTCTTGTGGGTGGACGGCGCCACTCTCTGTTAACCGCTTCGGAGAGTTTGCAGTTGCTGGTCGAGAAATCGCGGTTCTCCCCGAATGCCGCTGTGTGCCTTCAGCAGCGGTCTCGTCTCTCTCGCATGCCGAGAAAGAGCGACTTCAGCCGGATGCTTTTCTCGGACGAGCGGCTTCTTCTGCGCACATCGCAAAGGAGCGGTTCTTGTCTTCTCCTTGTGTCCATGCATTCTGCACTACGCTTCTCTCTCATTCTTATGCCTTTCCGTTTATTCCTAGGGACATTTCGTTTTTCTCTGTTTTTCCGATGCTACACTTCAGCATTCTGTGACGAACAGAGTGGAAGGGAAAATCCCCTCTAATAAGGCAGCTAGAAGTTCCAGGAGCGACACACGTTGTGCTTTCAGAGAGGACGTTACAGAAAGTCGAGAGATGTGGATTCTTTCCTGCGGAGAAAAAACCCCCTGTTTTCAGGCAATGCGGTATGCAGAATTCACACGTTCTTGGCATCACAGTTCCGTTATTTCGCTCACGCACGTCTAAATCGGCTCTCGCGTTGAACAGCTTCGGAGAGTTTGCAGTTGCTGGTCGAGAAATCGCGGTTCTCCCCGAATGCCGCTGTGTGCCTTCAGCAGCGGTCTCGTCTCTCTCGCATGCCGAGAAAGAGCGACTTCAGCCGGATGCTTTTCTCGGACGAGCGGCTTCTTCTGCGCACATCGCAAAGGAGCGGTTCTTGTCTTCTCCTTGTGTCCATGCATTCTGCACTACGCTTCTCTCTCATTCTTAACCCTTGATTCCTAGGGACATTTCGTTTTTCTCTGTTTTTCCGATGCTACACTTCAGCATTCTGTGACGAACAGAGTGGAAGGGAAAAGCCCCTCTAATAAGGCAGCTAGAAGTTCCAGGAGCGACACACGTTGTGCTTTCAGAGAGGACGTTACAGAAAGTCGAGAGATGTGGATTCTTTCCTGCGGAGAAAAAACCCCCTGTTTTCAGGAAATGCAGTATTCTGAAATCGCACGTTCTCGGCATAGCAATTTCGCTATTTCGCTCTCGTGGGTGGACGGCGCCACTCTCTGTTAACCGCTTCGGAGAGTTTGCAGTTGCTGGTCGAGAAATCGCGGTTCTCCCCGAATGCCTCTGTGTGCCTTCAGCAGCGGTCTCGTCTCTCTCGCATGCCGAGAAAGAGCGACTTCAGCCGGATGCTTTTCTCGGACGAGCGGCTTCTTCTGCGCACATCGCAAAGGAGCGGTTCTTGTCTTCTCCTTGTGTCCATGCATTCTGCACTACGCTTCTCTCTCATTCTTAACCCTTGATTCCTAGGGACATTTCGTTTTTCTCTGTTTTTCCGATGCTACACTTCAGCATTCTGTGACGAACAGAGTGGAAGGGAAAAGCCCCTCTAAGAAGGCAGCTTGAAGTTCCAGGAGCGACACACGTTGCGCTTTCAGAGAGGACGTTACAGAAAGTCGAGAGATGTGGATTCTTTCCTGCGGAGAAAAAACCCCCTGTTTTCAGGCAATGCAGTATGCAGAATTCACACGTTCTTGGCATCACAGTTCCGTTATTTCGCTCACGCACGTCTAAATCGGCTCTCGCGTTGAACAGCTTCGGAGAGTTTGCAGTTGCTGGTCGAGAAATCGCGGTTCTCCCCGAATGCCGCTGTGTGCCTTCAGCAGCGGTCTCGTCTCTCTCGCATGCCGAGAAAGAGCGACTTCAGCCGGATGCTTTTCTCGGACGAGCGGCTTCTTCTGCGCACATCGCAAAGGAGCGGTTCTTGTCTTCTCCTTGTGTCCATGCATTCTGCACTACGCTTCTCTCTCATTCTTAACCCTTGATTCCTAGGGACATTTCGTTTTTCTCTGTTTTTCCGATGCTACACTTCAGCATTCTGTGACGAACAGAGTGGAAGGGAAAAGCCCCTCTAATAAGGCAGCTAGAAGTTCCAGGAGCGACACACGTTGTGCTTTCAGAGAGGACGTTACAGAAAGTCGAGAGATGTGGATTCTTTCCTGCGGAGAAAAAACCCCCTGTTTTCAGGCAACGCAGTATGCAGAATTCACACGTTCTTGGCATCACAGTTCCGTTATTTCGCTCACGCACGTCTAAATCGGCTCTCGCGTTGAACAGCTTCGGAGAGTTTGCAGTTGCTGGTCGAGAAATCGCGGTTCTCCCCGAATGCCGCTGTGTGCCTTCAGCAGCGGTCTCGTCTCTCTCGCATGCCGAGAAAGAGCGACTTCAGCCGGATGCTTTTCTCGGACGAGCGGCTTCTTCTGCGCACATCGCAAAGGAGCGGTTCTTGTCTTCTCCTTGTGTCCATGCATTCTGCACTACGCTTCTCTCTCATTCTTATGCCTTTCCGTTGATTCCTAGGGACATTTTGTTTTTCTCTGTTTTTCCGATGCTACACTTCAGCATTCTGTGACGAACAGAGTGGAAGGGAAAAGCCCCTCTAAGAAGGCAGCTAGAAGTTCCAGGAGCGACACACGTTGTGCTTTCAGAGAGGACGTTACAGAAAGTCTAGAGATGTGGATTCTTTCCTGCGGAGAAAAAACCCCCTGTTTTCAGGAAATGCAGTATTCTGAAATCGCACGTTCTCGGCATAGCAATTTCGCTATTTCGCTCTCGTGGGTGGACGGCGCCACTCTCTGTTAACCGCTTCGGAGAGTTTGCAGTTGCTGGTCGAGAAATCGCGGTTCTCCCCGAATGCCGCTGTGTGCCTTCAGCAGCGGTCTCGTCTCTCTCGCATGCCGAGAAAGAGCGACTTCAGCCGGATGCTTTTCTCGGACGAGCGGCTTCTTCTGCGCACATCGCAAAGGAGCGGTTCTTGTCTTCTCCTTGTGTCCATGCATTCTGCACTACGCTTCTCTCTCATTCTTATGCCTTTCCGTTTATTCCTAGGGACATTTCGTTTTTCTCTGTTTTTCCGATGCTACACTTCAGCATTCTGTGACGAACAGAGTGGAAGGGAAAAGCCCCTCTAATAAGGCAGCTAGAAGTTCCAGGAGCGACACACGTTGTGCTTTCAGAGAGGACGTTACAGAAAGTCGAGAGATGTGGATTCTTTCCTGCGGAGAAAAAACCCCCTGTTTTCAGGAAATGCAGTATTCTGAAATCGCACGTTCTCGGCATAGCAATTTCGCTATTACGCTCTCGTGGGTGGACGGCGCCACTCTCTGTTAACCGCTTCGGAGAGTTTGCAGTTGCTGGCCGAGAAATCGCGGTTCTCCCCGAATGCCGCTGTGTGCCTTCAGCAGCGGTCTCGTCTCTCTCGCATGCCGAGAAAGAGCGACTTCAGCCGGATGCTTTTCTCGGACGAGCGGCTTCTTCTGCGCACATCGCAAAGGAGCGGTTCTTGTCTTCTCCTTGTGTCCATGCATTCTGCACTACGCTTCTCTCTCATTCTTATGCCTTTCCGTTGATTCCTAGGGACATTTCGTTTTTCTCTGTTTTTCCGATGCTACACTTCAGCATTCTGTGACGAACAGAGTGGAAGGGAAAAGCCCCTCTAATAAGGCAGCTAGAAGTTCCAGGAGCGACACACGTTGTGCTTTCAGAGAGGACGTTACAGAAAGTCGAGAGATGTGGATTCTTTCCTGCGGAGAAAAAACCCCCTGTTTTCAGGAAATGCAGTATTCTGAAATCGCACGTTCTCGGCATAGCAATTTCGCTATTTCGCTCTCGTGGGTGGACGGCGCCACTCTCTGTTAACCGCTTCGGAGAGTTTGCAGTTGCTGGCCGAGAAATCGCGGTTCTCCCCGAATGCCGCTGTGTGCCTTCAGCAGCGGTCTCGTCTCTCTCGCATGCCGAGAAAGAGCGACTTCAGCCGGATGCTTTTCTCGGACGAGCGGCTTCTTCTGCGCACATCGCAAAGGAGCGGTTCTTGTCTTCTCCTTGTGTCCATGCATTCTGCACTACGCTTCTCTCTCATTCTTATGCCTTTCCGTTGATTCCTAGGGACATTTCGTTTTTCTCTGTTTTTCCGATGCTACACTTCAGCATTCTGTGACGAACAGAGTGGAAGGGAAAAGCCCCTCTAATAAGGCAGCTAGAAGTTCCAGGAGCGACACACGTTGTGCTTTCAGAGAGGACGTTACAGAAAGTCGAGAGATGTGGATTCTTTCCTGCGGAGAAAAAACCCCCTGTTTTCAGGAAATGCAGTATTCTGAAATCGCACGTTCTCGGCATAGCAATTTCGCTATTTCGCTCTCGTGGGTGGACGGCGCCACTCTCTGTTAACCGCTTCGGAGAGTTTGCAGTTGCTGGCCGAGAAATCGCGGTTCTCCCCGAATGCCGCTGTGTGCCTTCAGCAGCGGTCTCGTCTCTCTCGCATGCCGAGAAAGAGCGACTTCAGCCGGATGCTTTTCTCGGACGAGCGGCTTCTTCTGCGCACATCGCAAAGGAGCGGTTCTTGTCTTCTCCTTGTGTCCATGCATTCTGCACTACGCTTCTCTCTCATTCTTATGCCTTTCCGTTTATTCCTAGGGACATTTCATTTTTCTCTGTTTTTCCGATGCTACACTTCAGCATTCTGTGACGAACAGAGTGGAAGGGAAAAGCCCCTCTAAGAAGGCAGCTAGAAGTTCCAGGAGCGACACACGTTGTGCTTTCAGAGAGGACGTTACAGAAAGTCGAGAGATGTGGATTCTTTCCTGCGGAGAAAAAACCCCCTGTTTTCAGGAAATGCAGTATTCTGAAATCGCACGTTCTCGGCATAGCAATTTCGCTATTTCGCTCTCGTGGGTGGACGGCGCCACTCTCTGTTAACCGCTTCGGAGAGTTTGCAGTTGCTGGTCGAGAAATCGCGG
The DNA here is from genome assembly GCF_987193195.1 of Phasianus colchicus. Classification (NCBI taxonomy): domain Eukaryota; kingdom Metazoa; phylum Chordata; class Aves; order Galliformes; family Phasianidae; genus Phasianus; species Phasianus colchicus. The sequence continues at coordinate 1,030,974 of NW_028325227.1, forward strand.
TTCTCCCCGAATGCCGCTGTGTGCCTTCAGCAGCGGTCTCGTCTCTCTCGCATGCCGAGAAAGAGCGACTTCAGCCGGATGCTTTTCTCGGACGAGCGGCTTCTTCTGCGCACATCGCAAAGGAGCGGTTCTTGTCTTCTCCTTGTGTCCATGCATTCTGCACTACGCTTCTCTCTCATTCTTATGCCTTTCCGTTTATTCCTAGGGACATTTCGTTTTTCTCTGTTTTTCCGATGCTACACTTCAGCATTCTGTGACGAACAGAGTGGAAGGGAAAAGCCCCTCTAATAAGGCAGCTAGAAGTTCCAGGAGCGACACACGTTGTGCTTTCAGAGAGGACGTTACAGAAAGTCTAGAGATGTGGATTCTTTCCTGCGGAGAAAAAACCCCCTGTTTTCAGGAAATGCAGTATTCTGAAATCGCACGTTCTCGGCATAGCAATTTCGCTATTTCGCTCTCGTGGGTGGACGGCGCCACTCTCTGTTAACCGCTTCGGAGAGTTTGCAGTTGCTGGCCGAGAAATCGCGGTTCTCCCCGAATGCCGCTGTGTGCCTTCAGCAGCGGTCTCGTCTCTCTCGCATGCCGAGAAAGAGCGACTTCAGCCGGATGCTTTTCTCGGACGAGCGGCTTCTTCTGCGCACATCGCAAAGGAGCGGTTCTTGTCTTCTCCTTGTGTCCATGCATTCTGCACTACGCTTCTCTCTCATTCTTATGCCTTTCCGTTGATTCCTAGGGACATTTCGTTTTTCTCTGTTTTTCCGATGCTACACTTCAGCATTCTGTGACGAACAGAGTGGAAGGGAAAAGCCCCTCTAATAAGGCAGCTAGAAGTTCCAGGAGCGACACACGTTGTGCTTTCAGAGAGGACGTTACAGAAAGTCGAGAGATGTGGATTCTTTCCTGCGGAGAAAAAACCCCCTGTTTTCAGGAAATGCAGTATTCTGAAATCGCACGTTCTCGGCATAGCAATTTCGCTATTTCGCTCTCGTGGGTGGACGGCGCCACTCTCTGTTAACCGCTTCGGAGAGTTTGCAGTTGCTGGCCGAGAAATCGCGGTTCTCCCCGAATGCCGCTGTGTGCCTTCAGCAGCGGTCTCGTCTCTCTCGCATGCCGAGAAAGAGCGACTTCAGCCGGATGCTTTTCTCGGACGAGCGGCTTCTTCTGCGCACATCGCAAAGGAGCGGTTCTTGTCTTCTCCTTGTGTCCATGCATTCTGCACTACGCTTCTCTCTCATTCTTAACCCTTGATTCCTAGGGACATTTCGTTTTTCTCTGTTTTTCCGATGCTACACTTCAGCATTCTGTGACGAACAGAGTGGAAGGGAAAAGCCCCTCTAATAAGGCAGCTAGAAGTTCCAGGAGCGACACACGTTGCGCTTTCAGAGAGGACGTTACAGAAAGTCGAGAGATGTGGATTCTTTCCTGCGGAGAAAAAACCCCCTGTTTTCAGGCAATGCAGTATGCAGAATTCACACGTTCTTGGCATCACAGTTCCGTTATTTCGCTCACGCACGTCTAAATCGGCTCTCGCGTTGAACAGCTTCGGAGAGTTTGCAGTTGCTGGTCGAGAAATCGCGGTTCTCCCCAAATGCCGCTGTGTGCCTTCAGCAGCGGTCTCGTCTCTCTCGCATGCCGAGAAAGAGCGACTTCAGCCGGATGCTTTTCTCGGACGAGCGGCTTCTTCTGCGCACATCGCAAAGGAGCGGTTCTTGTCTTCTCCTTGTGTCCATGCATTCTGCACTACGCTTCTCTCTCATTCTTAACCCTTGATTCCTAGGGACATTTCGTTTTTCTCTGTTTTTCCGATGCTACACTTCAGCATTCTGTGACGAACAGAGTGGAAGGGAAAAGCCCCTCTAATAAGGCAGCTAGAAGTTCCAGGAGCGACACACGTTGCGCTTTCAGAGAGAACGTTACAGAAAGTCGAGAGATGTGGATTCTTTCCTGCGGAGAAAAAACCCCCTGTTTTCAGGCAATGCAGTATGCAAAATTCACACGTTCTTGGCATCACAGTTCCGTTATTTCGCTCACGCACGTCTAAATCGGCTCTCGCGTTGAACAGCTTCGGAGAGTTTGCAGTTGCTGGTCGAGAAATCGCGGTTCTCCCCGAATGCCGCTGTGTGCCTTCAGCAGCGGTCTCGTCTCTCTCGCATGCCGAGAAAGAGCGACTTCAGCCGGATGCTTTTCTCGGACGAGCGGCTTCTTCTGCGCACATCGCAAAGGAGCGGTTCTTGTCTTCTCCTTGTGTCCATGCATTCTGCACTACGCTTCTCTCTCATTCTTATGCCTTTCCGTTTATTCCTAGGGACATTTCGTTTTTCTCTGTTTTTCCGATGCTACACTTCAGCATTCTGTGACGAACAGAGTGGAAGGGAAAAGCCCCTCTAAGAAGGCAGCTAGAAGTTCCAGGAGCGACACACGTTGTGCTTTCAGAGAGGACGTTACAGAAAGTCGAGAGATGTGGATTCTTTCCTGCGGAGAAAAAACCCCCTGTTTTCAGGAAATGCAGTATTCTGAAATCGCACGTTCTCGGCATAGCAATTTCGCTATTTCGCTCTCGTGGGTGGACGGCGCCACTCTCTGTTAACCGCTTCGGAGAGTTTGCAGTTGCTGGTCGAGAAATCGCGGTTCTCCCCGAATGCCGCTGTGTGCCTTCAGCAGCGGTCTCGTCTCTCTCGCATGCCGAGAAAGAGCGACTTCAGCCGGATGCTTTTCTCGGACGAGCGGCTTCTTCTGCGCACATCGCAAAGGAGCGGTTCTTGTCTTCTCCTTGTGTCCATGCATTCTGCACTACGCTTCTCTCTCATTCTTAACCCTTGATTCCTAGGGACATTTCGTTTTTCTCTGTTTTTCCGATGCTACACTTCAGCATTCTGTGACGAACAGAGTGGAAGGGAAAAGCCCCTCTAATAAGGCAGCTAGAAGTTCCAGGAGCGACACACGTTGCGCTTTCAGAGAGGACGTTACAGAAAGTCGAGAGATGTGGATTCTTTCCTGCGGAGAAAAAACCCCCTGTTTTCAGGCAATGCAGTATGCAGAATTCACACGTTCTTGGCATCACAGTTCCGTTATTTCGCTCACGCACGTCTAAATCGGCTCTCGCGTTGAACAGCTTCGGAGAGTTTGCAGTTGCTGGTCGAGAAATCGCGGTTCTCCCCGAATGCCGCTGTGTGCCTTCAGCAGCGGTCTCGTCTCTCTCGCATGCCGAGAAAGAGCGACTTCAGCCGGATGCTTTTCTCGGACGAGCGGCTTCTTCTGCGCACATCGCAAAGGAGCGGTTCTTGTCTTCTCCTTGTGTCCATGCATTCTGCACTACGCTTCTCTCTCATTCTTAACCCTTGATTCCTAGGGACATTTCGTTTTTCTCTGTTTTTCCGATGCTACACTTCAGCATTCTGTGACGAACAGAGTGGAAGGGAAAAGCCCCTCTAAGAAGGCAGCTAGAAGTTCCAGGAGCGACACACGTTGTGCTTTCAGAGAGGACGTTACAGAAAGTCGAGAGATGTGGATTCTTTCCTGCGGAGAAAAAACCCCCTGTTTTCAGGAAATGCAGTATTCTGAAATCGCACGTTCTCGGCATAGCAATTTCGCTATTTCGCTCTCGTGGGTGGACGGCGCCACTCTCTGTTAACCGCTTCGGAGAGTTTGCAGTTGCTGGTCGAGAAATCGCGGTTCTCCCCGAATGCCGCTGTGTGCCTTCAGCAGCGGGCTCGTCTCTCTCGCATGCCGAGAAAGAGCGACTTCAGCCGGATGCTTTTCTCGGACGAGCGGCTTCTTCTGCGCACATCGCAAAGGAGCGGTTCTTGTCTTCTCCTTGTGTCCATGCATTCTGCACTACGCTTCTCTCTCATTCTTAACCCTTGATTCCTAGGGACATTTCGTTTTTCTCTGTTTTTCCGATGCTACACTTCAGCATTCTGTGACGAACAGAGTGGAAGGGAAAAGCCCCTCTAATAAGGCAGCTAGAAGTTCCAGGAGAGACACACGTTGTGCTTTCAGAGAGGACGTTACAGAAAGTCGAGAGATGTGGATTCTTTCCTGCGGAGAAAAAACCCCCTGTTTTCAGGCAACGCAGTATGCAGAATTCACACGTTCTTGGCATCACAGTTCCGTTATTTCGCTCACGCACGTCTAAATCGGCTCTCGCGTTGAACAGCTTCGGAGAGTTTGCAGTTGCTGGTCGAGAAATCGCGGTTCTCCCCGAATGCCGCTGTGTGCCTTCAGCAGCGGTCTCGTCTCTCTCGCATGCCGAGAAAGAGCGACTTCAGCCGGATGCTTTTCTCGGACGAGCGGCTTCTTCTGCGCACATCGCAAAGGAGCGGTTCTTGTCTTCTCCTTGTGTCCATGCATTCTGCACTACGCTTCTCTCTCATTCTTATGCCTTTCCGTTTATTCCTAGGGACATTTCGTTTTTCTCTGTTTTTCCGATGCTACACTTCAGCATTCTGTGACGAACAGAGTGGAAGGGAAAAGCCCCTCTAAGAAGGCAGCTAGAAGTTCCAGGAGCGACACACGTTGTGCTTTCAGAGAGGACGTTACAGAAAGTCGAGAGATGTGGATTCTTTCCTGCGGAGAAAAAACCCCCTGTTTTCAGGAAATGCAGTATTCTGAAATCGCACGTTCTCGGCATAGCAATTTCGCTATTTCGCTCTCGTGGGTGGACGGCGCCACTCTCTGTTAACCGCTTCGGAGAGTTTGCAGTTGCTGGCCGAGAAATCGCGGTTCTCCCCGAATGCCGCTGTGTGCCTTCAGCAGCGGTCTCGTCTCTCTCGCATGCCGAGAAAGAGCGACTTCAGCCGGATGCTTTTCTCGGACGAGCGGCTTCTTCTGCGCACATCGCAAAGGAGCGGTTCTTGTCTTCTCCTTGTGTCCATGCATTCTGCACTACGCTTCTCTCTCATTCTTATGCCTTTCCGTTTATTCCTAGGGACATTTCGTTTTTCTCTGTTTTTCCGATGCTACACTTCAGCATTCTGTGACGAACAGAGTGGAAGGGAAAAGCCCCTCTAATAAGGCAGCTAGAAGTTCCAGGAGCGACACACGTTGTGCTTTCAGAGAGGACGTTACAGAAAGTCGAGAGATGTGGATTCTTTCCTGCGGAGAAAAAACCCCCTGTTTTCAGGAAATGCAGTATTCTGAAATCGCACGTTCTCGGCATAGCAATTTCGCTATTTCGCTCTTGTGGGTGGACGGCGCCACTCTCTGTTAACCGCTTCGGAGAGTTTGCAGTTGCTGGTCGAGAAATCGCGGTTCTCCCCGAATGCCGCTGTGTGCCTTCAGCAGCGGTCTCGTCTCTCTCGCATGCCGAGAAAGAGCGACTTCAGCCGGATGCTTTTCTCGGACGAGCGGCTTCTTCTGCGCACATCGCAAAGGAGCGGTTCTTGTCTTCTCCTTGTGTCCATGCATTCTGCACTACGCTTCTCTCTCATTCTTATGCCTTTCCGTTTATTCCTAGGGACATTTCGTTTTTCTCTGTTTTTCCGATGCTACACTTCAGCATTCTGTGACGAACAGAGTGGAAGGGAAAAGCCCCTCTAATAAGGCAGCTAGAAGTTCCAGGAGCGACACACGTTGTGCTTTCAGAGAGGACGTTACAGAAAGTCGAGAGATGTGGATTCTTTCCTGCGGAGAAAAAACCCCCTGTTTTCAGGAAATGCAGTATTCTGAAATCGCACGTTCTCGGCATAGCAATTTCGCTATTTCGCTCTCGTGGGTGGACGGCGCCACTCTCTGTTAACCGCTTCGGAGAGTTTGCAGTTGCTGGTCGAGAAATCGCGGTTCTCCCCGAATGCCTCTGTGTGCCTTCAGCAGCGGTCTCGTCTCTCTCGCATGCCGAGAAAGAGCGACTTCAGCCGGATGCTTTTCTCGGACGAGCGGCTTCTTCTGCGCACATCGCAAAGGAGCGGTTCTTGTCTTCTCCTTGTGTCCATGCATTCTGCACTACGCTTCTCTCTCATTCTTAACCCTTGATTCCTAGGGACATTTCGTTTTTCTCTGTTTTTCCGATGCTACACTTCAGCATTCTGTGACGAACAGAGTGGAAGGGAAAAGCCCCTCTAATAAGGCAGCTAGAAGTTCCAGGAGCGACACACGTTGCGCTTTCAGAGAGGACGTTACAGAAAGTCGAGAGATGTGGATTCTTTCCTGCGGAGAAAAAACCCCCTGTTTTCAGGCAATGCAGTATGCAGAATTCACACGTTCTTGGCATCACAGTTCCGTTATTTCGCTCACGCACGTCTAAATCGGCTCTCGCGTTGAACAGCTTCGGAGAGTTTGCAGTTGCTGGTCGAGAAATCGCGGTTCTCCCCGAATGCCGCTGTGTGCCTTCAGCAGCGGTCTCGTCTCTCTCGCATGCCGAGAAAGAGCGACTTCAGCCGGATGCTTTTCTCGGACGAGCGGCTTCTTCTGCGCACATCGCAAAGGAGCGGTTCTTGTCTTCTCCTTGTGTCCATGCATTCTGCACTACGCTTCTCTCTCATTCTTAACCCTTGATTCCTAGGGACATTTCGTTTTTCTCTGTTTTTCCGATGCTACACTTCAGCATTCTGTGACGAACAGAGTGGAAGGGAAAAGCCCCTCTAAGAAGGCAGCTAGAAGTTCCAGGAGCGACACACGTTGTGCTTTCAGAGAGGACGTTACAGAAAGTCGAGAGATGTGGATTCTTTCCTGCGGAGAAAAAACCCCCTGTTTTCAGGCAACGCAGTATGCAGAATTCACACGTTCTTGGCATCACAGTTCCGTTATTTCGCTCACGCACGTCTAAATCGGCTCTCGCGTTGAACAGCTTCGGAGAGTTTGCAGTTGCTGGTCGAGAAATCGCGGTTCTCCCCGAATGCCGCTGTGTGCCTTCAGCAGCGGTCTCGTCTCTCTCGCATGCCGAGAAAGAGCGACTTCAGCCGGATGCTTTTCTCGGACGAGCGGCTTCTTCTGCGCACATCGCAAAGGAGCGGTTCTTGTCTTCTCCTTGTGTCCATGCATTCTGCACTACGCTTCTCTCTCATTCTTATGCCTTTCCGTTTATTCCTAGGGACATTTCGTTTTTCTCTGTTTTTCCGATGCTACACTTCAGCATTCTGTGACGAACAGAGTGGAAGGGAAAAGCCCCTCTAAGAAGGCAGCTAGAAGTTCCAGGAGCGACACACGTTGTGCTTTCAGAGAGGACGTTACAGAAAGTCGAGAGATGTGGATTCTTTCCTGCGGAGAAAAAACCCCCTGTTTTCAGGAAATGCAGTATTCTGAAATCGCACGTTCTCGGCATAGCAATTTCGCTATTTCGCTCTCGTGGGTGGACGGCGCCACTCTCTGTTAACCGCTTCGGAGAGTTTGCAGTTGCTGGTCGAGAAATCGCGGTTCTCCCCGAATGCCGCTGTGTGCCTTCAGCAGCGGTCTCGTCTCTCTCGCATGCCGAGAAAGAGCGACTTCAGCCGGATGCTTTTCTCGGACGAGCGGCTTCTTCTGCGCACATCGCAAAGGAGCGGTTCTTGTCTTCTCCTTGTGTCCATGCATTCTGCACTACGCTTCTCTCTCATTCTTATGCCTTTCCGTTTATTCCTAGGGACATTTCGTTTTTCTCTGTTTTTCCGATGCTACACTTCAGCATTCTGTGACGAACAGAGTGGAAGGGAAAAGCCCCTCTAAGAAGGCAGCTAGAAGTTCCAGGAGCGACACACGTTGTGCTTTCAGAGAGGACGTTACAGAAAGTCGAGAGATGTGGATTCTTTCCTGCGGAGAAAAAACCCCCTGTTTTCAGGAAATGCAGTATTCTGAAATCGCACGTTCTCGGCATAGCAATTTCGCTATTTCGCTCTCGTGGGTGGACGGCGCCACTCTCTGTTAACCGCTTCGGAGAGTTTGCAGTTGCTGGTCGAGAAATCGCGGTTCTCCCCGAATGCCTCTGTGTGCCTTCAGCAGCGGTCTCGTCTCTCTCGCATGCCGAGAAAGAGCGACTTCAGCCGGATGCTTTTCTCGGACGAGCGGCTTCTTCTGCGCACATCGCAAAGGAGCGGTTCTTGTCTTCTCCTTGTGTCCATGCATTCTGCACTACGCTTCTCTCTCATTCTTAACCCTTGATTCCTAGGGACATTTCGTTTTTCTCTGTTTTTCCGATGCTACACTTCAGCATTCTGTGACGAACAGAGTGGAAGGGAAAAGCCCCTCTAATAAGGCAGCTAGAAGTTCCAGGAGCGACACACGTTGCGCTTTCAGAGAGGACGTTACAGAAAGTCGAGAGATGTGGATTCTTTCCTGCGGAGAAAAAACCCCCTGTTTTCAGGAAATGCAGTATGCAGAATTCACACGTTCTTGGCATCACAGTTCCGTTATTTCGCTCACGCACGTCTAAATCGGCTCTCGCGTTGAACAGCTTCGGAGAGTTTGCAGTTGCTGGTCGAGAAATCGCGGTTCTCCCCGAATGCCGCTGTGTGCCTTCAGCAGCGGTCTCGTCTCTCTCGCATGCCGAGAAAGAGCGACTTCAGCCGGATGCTTTTCTCGGACGAGCGGCTTCTTCTGCGCACATCGCAAAGGAGCGGTTCTTGTCTTCTCCTTGTGTCCATGCATTCTGCACTACGCTTCTCTCTCATTCTTAACCCTTGATTCCTAGGGACATTTCGTTTTTCTCTGTTTTTCCGATGCTACACTTCAGCATTCTGTGACGAACAGAGTGGAAGGGAAAAGCCCCTCTAATAAGGCAGCTAGAAGTTCCAGGAGCGACACACGTTGTGCTTTCAGAGAGGACGTTACAGAAAGTCGAGAGATGTGGATTCTTTCCTGCGGAGAAAAAACCCCCTGTTTTCAGGCAACGCAGTATGCAGAATTCACACGTTCTTGGCATCACAGTTCCGTTATTTCGCTCACGCACGTCTAAATCGGCTCTCGCGTTGAACAGCTTCGGAGAGTTTGCAGTTGCTGGTCGAGAAATCGCGGTTCTCCCCGAATGCCGCTGTGTGCCTTCAGCAGCGGTCTCGTCTCTCTCGCATGCCGAGAAAGAGCGACTTCAGCCGGATGCTTTTCTCGGACGAGCGGCTTCTTCTGCGCACATCGCAAAGGAGCGGTTCTTGTCTTCTCCTTGTGTCCATGCATTCTGCACTACGCTTCTCTCTCATTCTTAACCCTTGATTCCTAGGGACATTTCGTTTTTCTCTGTTTTTCCGATGCTACACTTCAGCATTCTGTGACGAACAGAGTGGAAGGGAAAAGCCCCTCTAAGAAGGCAGCTAGAAGTTCCAGGAGCGACACACGTTGTGCTTTCAGAGAGGACGTTACAGAAAGTCGAGAGATGTGGATTCTTTCCTGCGGAGAAAAAACCCCCTGTTTTCAGGAAATGCAGTATTCTGAAATCGCACGTTCTCGGCATAGCAATTTCGCTATTTCGCTCTCGTGGGTGGACGGCGCCACTCTCTGTTAACCGCTTCGGAGAGTTTGCAGTTGCTGGTCGAGAAATCGCGGTTCTCCCCGAATGCCGCTGTGTGCCTTCAGCAGCGGTCTCGTCTCTCTCGCATGCCGAGAAAGAGCGACTTCAGCCGGATGCTTTTCTCGGACGAGCGGCTTCTTCTGCGCACATCGCAAAGGAGCGGTTCTTGTCTTCTCCTTGTGTCCATGCATTCTGCACTACGCTTCTCTCTCATTCTTATGCCTTTCCGTTTATTCCTAGGGACATTTCGTTTTTCTCTGTTTTTCCGATGCTACACTTCAGCATTCTGTGACGAACAGAGTGGAAGGGAAAAGCCCCTCTAATAAGGCAGCTAGAAGTTCCAGGAGCGACACACGTTGTGCTTTCAGAGAGGACGTTACAGAAAGTCGAGAGATGTGGATTCTTTCCTGCGGAGAAAAAACCCCCTGTTTTCAGGAAATGCAGTATTCTGAAATCGCACGTTCTCGGCATAGCAATTTCGCTATTTCGCTCTCGTGGGTGGACGGCGCCACTCTCTGTTAACCGCTTCGGAGAGTTTGCAGTTGCTGGTCGAGAAATCGCGGTTCTCCCCGAATGCCGCTGTGTGCCTTCAGCAGCGGGCTCGTCTCTCTCGCATGCCGAGAAAGAGCGACTTCAGCCGGATGCTTTTCTCGGACGAGCGGCTTCTTCTGCGCACATCGCAAAGGAGCGGTTCTTGTCTTCTCCTTGTGTCCATGCATTCTGCACTACGCTTCTCTCTCATTCTTATGCCTTTCCGTTTATTCCTAGGGACATTTCGTTTTTCTCTGTTTTTCCGATGCTACACTTCAGCATTCTGTGACGAACAGAGTGGAAGGGAAAAGCCCCTCTAATAAGGCAGCTAGAAGTTCCAGGAGCGACACACGTTGTGCTTTCAGAGAGGACGTTACAGAAAGTCGAGAGATGTGGATTCTTTCCTGCGGAGAAAAAACCCCCTGTTTTCAGGCAATGCAGTATGCAGAATTCACACGTTCTTGGCATCACAGTTCCGTTATTTCGCTCACGCACGTCTAAATCGGCTCTCGCGTTGAACAGCTTCGGAGAGTTTGCAGTTGCTGGTCGAGAAATCGCGGTTCTCCCCGAATGCCGCTGTGTGCCTTCAGCAGCGGTCTCGTCTCTCTCGCATGCCGAGAAAGAGCGACTTCAGCCGGATGCTTTTCTCGGACGAGCGGCTTCTTCTGCGCACATCGCAAAGGAGCGGTTCTTGTCTTCTCCTTGTGTCCATGCATTCTGCACTACGCTTCTCTCTCATTCTTATGCCTTTCCGTTTATTCCTAGGGACATTTCGTTTTTCTCTGTTTTTCCGATGCTACACTTCAGCATTCTGTGACGAACAGAGTGGAAGGGAAAAGCCCCTCTAAGAAGGCAGCTAGAAGTTCCAGGAGCGACACACGTTGTGCTTTCAGAGAGGACGTTACAGAAAGTCGAGAGATGTGGATTCTTTCCTGCGGAGAAAAAAACCCCTGTTTTCAGGAAATGCAGTATGCAGAATTCACACGTTCTTGGCATCACAGTTCCGTTATTTCGCTCACGCACGTCTAAATCGGCTCTCGCATTGAACAGCTTCGGAGAGTTTGCAGTTGCTGGTCGAGAAATCGCGGTTCTCCCCGAATGCCGCTGTGTGCCTTCAGCAGCGGTCTCGTCTCTCTCGCATGCCGAGAAAGAGCGACTTCAGCCGGATGCTTTTCTCGGACGAGCGGCTTCTTCTGCGCACATCGCAAAGGAGCGGTTCTTGTCTTCTCCTTGTGTCCATGCATTCTGCACTACGCTTCTCTCTCATTCTTATGCCTTTCCGTTGATTCCTAGGGACATTTCGTTTTTCTCTGTTTTTCCGATGCTACACTTCAGCATTCTGTGACGAACAGAGTGGAAGGGAAAAGCCCCTCTAATAAGGCAGCTAGAAGTTCCAGGAGCGACACACGTTGTGCTTTCAGAGAGGACGTTACAGAAAGTCGAGAGATGTGGATTCTTTCCTGCGGAGAAAAAAACCCCTGTTTTCAGGAAATGCAGTATTCTGAAATCGCACGTTCTCGGCATAGCAATTTCGCTATTTCGCTCTCGTGGGTGGACGGCGCCACTCTCTGTTAACCGCTTCGGAGAGTTTGCAGTTGCTGGTCGAGAAATCGCGGTTCTCCCCGAATGCCGCTGTGTGCCTTCAGCAGCGGTCTCGTCTCTCTCGCATGCCGAGAAAGAGCGACTTCAGCCGGATGCTTTTCTCGGACGAGCGGCTTCTTCTGCGCACATCGCAAAGGAGCGGTTCTTGTCTTCTCCTTGTGTCCATGCATTCTGCACTACGCTTCTCTCTCATTCTTAACCCTTGATTCCTAGGGACATTTCGTTTTTCTCTGTTTTTCCGATGCTACACTTCAGCATTCTGTGACGAACAGAGTGGAAGGGAAAAGCCCCTCTAAGAAGGCAGCTAGAAGTTCCAGGAGCGACACACGTTGTGCTTTCAGAGAGGACGTTACAGAAAGTCGAGAGATGTGGATTCTTTCCTGCGGAGAAAAAACCCCCTGTTTTCAGGCAATGCAGTATGCAGAATTCACACGTTCTTGGCATCACAGTTCCGTTATTTCGCTCACGCACGTCTAAATCGGCTCTCGCGTTGAACAGCTTCGGAGAGTTTGCAGTTGCTGGTCGAGAAATCGCGGTTCTCCCCGAATGCCGCTGTGTGCCTTCAGCAGCGGTCTCGTCTCTCTCGCATGCCGAGAAAGAGCGACTTCAGCCGGATGCTTTTCTCGGACGAGCGGCTTCTTCTGCGCACATCGCAAAGGAGCGGTTCTTGTCTTCTCCTTGTGTCCATGCATTCTGCACTACGCTTCTCTCTCATTCTTATGCCTTTCCGTTTATTCCTAGGGACATTTCGTTTTTCTCTGTTTTTCCGATGCTACACTTCAGCATTCTGTGACGAACAGAGTGGAAGGGAAAAGCCCCTCTAATAAGGCAGCTAGAAGTTCCAGGAGCGACACACGTTGTGCTTTCAGAGAGGACGTTACAGAAAGTCGAGAGATGTGGATTCTTTCCTGCGGAGAAAAAAACCCCTGTTTTCAGGAAATGCAGTATGCAGAATTCACACGTTCTTGGCATCACAGTTCCGTTATTTCGCTCACGCACGTCTAAATCGGCTCTCGCGTTGAACAGCTTCGGAGAGTTTGCAGTTGCTGGTCGAGAAATCGCGGTTCTCCCCGAATGCCGCTGTGTGCCTTCAGCAGCGGTCTCGTCTCTCTCGCATGCCGAGAAAGAGCGACTTCAGCCGGATGCTTTTCTCGGACGAGCGGCTTCTTCTGCGCACATCGCAAAGGAGCGGTTCTTGTCTTCTCCTTGTGTCCATGCATTCTGCACTACGCTTCTCTCTCATTCTTATGCCTTTCCGTTTATTCCTAGGGACATTTCGTTTTTCTCTGTTTTTCCGATGCTACACTTCAGCATTCTGTGACGAACAGAGTGGAAGGGAAAAGCCCCTCTAATAAGGCAGCTAGAAGTTCCAGGAGCGACACACGTTGTGCTTTCAGAGAGGACGTTACAGAAAGTCGAGAGATGTGGATTCTTTCCTGCGGAGAAAAAACCCCCTGTTTTCAGGAAATGCAGTATTCTGAAATCGCACGTTCTCGGCATAGCAATTTCGCTATTTCGCTCTCGTGGGTGGACGGCGCCACTCTCTGTTAACCGCTTCGGAGAGTTTGCAGTTGCTGGTCGAGAAATCGCGGTTCTCCCCGAATGCCGCTGTGTGCCTTCAGCAGCGGTCTCGTCTCTCTCGCATGCCGAGAAAGAGCGACTTCAGCCGGATGCTTTTCTCGGACGAGCGGCTTCTTCTGCGCACATCGCAAAGGAGCGGTTCTTGTCTTCTCCTTGTGTCCATGCATTCTGCACTACGCTTCTCTCTCATTCTTAACCCTTGATTCCTAGGGACATTTCGTTTTTCTCTGTTTTTCCGATGCTACACTTCAGCATTCTGTGACGAACAGAGTGGAAGGGAAAAGCCCCTCTAATAAGGCAGCTAGAAGTTCCAGGAGCGACACACGTTGCGCTTTCAGAGAGGACGTTACAGAAAGTCGAGAGATGTGGATTCTTTCCTGCGGAGAAAAAACCCCCTGTTTTCAGGCAATGCAGTATGCAGAATTCACACGTTCTTGGCATCACAGTTCCGTTATTTCGCTCACGCACGTCTAAATCGGCTCTCGCGTTGAACAGCTTCGGAGAGTTTGCAGTTGCTGGTCGAGAAATCGCGGTTCTCCCCGAATGCCGCTGTGTGCCTTCAGCAGCGGTCTCGTCTCTCTCGCATGCCGAGAAAGAGCGACTTCAGCCGGATGCTTTTCTCGGACGAGCGGCTTCTTCTGCGCACATCGCAAAGGAGCGGTTCTTGTCTTCTCCTTGTGTCCATGCATTCTGCACTACGCTTCTCTCTCATTCTTATGCCTTTCCGTTTATTCCTAGGGACATTTCGTTTTTCTCTGTTTTTCCGATGCTACACTTCAGCATTCTGTGACGAACAGAGTGGAAGGGAAAAGCCCCTCTAATAAGGCAGCTAGAAGTTCCAGGAGCGACACACGTTGTGCTTTCAGAGAGGACGTTACAGAAAGTCGAGAGATGTGGATTCTTTCCTGCGGAGAAAAAACCCCCTGTTTTCAGGAAATGCAGTATTCTGAAATCGCACGTTCTCGGCATAGCAATTTCGCTATTTCGCTCTCGTGGGTGGACGGCGCCACTCTCTGTTAACCGCTTCGGAGAGTTTGCAGTTGCTGGTCGAGAAATCGCGGTTCTCCCCGAATGCCGCTGTGTGCCTTCAGCAGCGGTCTCGTCTCTCTCGCATGCCGAGAAAGAGCGACTTCAGCCGGATGCTTTTCTCGGACGAGCGGCTTCTTCTGCGCACATCGCAAAGGAGCGGTTCTTGTCTTCTCCTTGTGTCCATGCATTCTGCACTACGCTTCTCTCTCATTCTTAACCCTTGATTCCTAGGGACATTTCGTTTTTCTCTGTTTTTCCGATGCTACACTTCAGCATTCTGTGACGAACAGAGTGGAAGGGAAAAGCCCCTCTAATAAGGCAGCTAGAAGTTCCAGGAGCGACACACGTTGTGCTTTCAGAGAGGACGTTACAGAAAGTCGAGAGATGTGGATTCTTTCCTGCGGAGAAAAAACCCCCTGTTTTCAGGCAATGCAGTATGCAGAATTCACACGTTCTTGGCATCACAGTTCCGTTATTTCGCTCACGCACGTCTAAATCGGCTCTCGCGTTGAACAGCTTCGGAGAGTTTGCAGTTGCTGGTCGAGAAATCGCGGTTCTCCCCGAATGCCGCTGTGTGCCTTCAGCAGCGGTCTCGTCTCTCTCGCATGCCGAGAAAGAGCGACTTCAGCCGAATGCTTTTCTCGGACGAGCGGCTTCTTCTGCGCACATCGCAAAGGAGCGGTTCTTGTCTTCTCCTTGTGTCCATGCATTCTGCACTACGCTTCTCTCTCATTCTTATGCCTTTCCGTTTATTCCTAGGGACATTTCGTTTTTCTCTGTTTTTCCGATGCTACACTTCAGCATTCTGTGACGAACAGAGTGGAAGGGAAAAGCCCCTCTAAGAAGGCAGCTAGAAGTTCCAGGAGCGACACACGTTGTGCTTTCAGAGAGGACGTTACAGAAAGTCGAGAGATGTGGATTCTTTCCTGCGGAGAAAAAACCCCCTGTTTTCAGGAAATGCAGTATGCAGAATTCACACGTTCTTGGCATCACAGTTCCGTTATTTCGCTCACGCACGTCTAAATCGGCTCTCGCGTTGAACAGCTTCGGAGAGTTTGCAGTTGCTGGTCGAGAAATCGCGGTTCTCCCCGAATGCCGCTGTGTGCCTTCAGCAGCGGTCTCGTCTCTCTCGCATGCCGAGAAAGAGCGACTTCAGCCGGATGCTTTTCTCGGACGAGCGGCTTCTTCTGCGCACATCGCAAAGGAGCGGTTCTTGTCTTCTCCTTGTGTCCATGCATTCTGCACTACGCTTCTCTCTCATTCTTATGCCTTTCCGTTTATTCCTAGGGACATTTCGTTTTTCTCTGTTTTTCCGATGCTACACTTCAGCATTCTGTGACGAACAGAGTGGAAGGGAAAAGCCCCTCTAATAAGGCAGCTAGAAGTTCCAGGAGCGACACACGTTGTGCTTTCAGAGAGGACGTTACAGAAAGTCGAGAGATGTGGATTCTTTCCTGCGGAGAAAAAACCCCCTGTTTTCAGGAAATGCAGTATTCTGAAATCGCACGTTCTCGGCATAGCAATTTCGCTATTTCGCTCTCGTGGGTGGACGGCGCCACTCTCTGTTAACCGCTTCGGAGAGTTTGCAGTTGCTGGTCGAGAAATCGCGGTTCTCCCCGAATGCCGCTGTGTGCCTTCAGCAGCGGTCTCGTCTCTCTCGCATGCCGAGAAAGAGCGACTTCAGCCGGATGCTTTTCTCGGACGAGCGGCTTCTTCTGCGCACATCGCAAAGGAGCGGTTCTTGTCTTCTCCTTGTGTCCATGCATTCTGCACTACGCTTCTCTCTCATTCTTAACCCTTGATTCCTAGGGACATTTCGTTTTTCTCTGTTTTTCCGATGCTACACTTCAGCATTCTGTGACGAACAGAGTGGAAGGGAAAAGCCCCTCTAAGAAGGCAGCTAGAAGTTCCAGGAGCGACACACGTTGCGCTTTCAGAGAGGACGTTACAGAAAGTCGAGAGATGTGGATTCTTTCCTGCGGAGAAAAAACCCCCTGTTTTCAGGCAATGCAGTATGCAGAATTCACACGTTCTTGGCATCACAGTTCCGTTATTTCGCTCACGCACGTCTAAATCGGCTCTCGCGTTGAACAGCTTCGGAGAGTTTGCAGTTGCTGGTCGAGAAATCGCGGTTCTCCCCGAATGCCGCTGTGTGCCTTCAGCAGCGGTCTCGTCTCTCTCGCATGCCGAGAAAGAGCGACTTCAGCCGGATGCTTTTCTCGGACGAGCGGCTTCTTCTGCGCACATCGCAAAGGAGCGGTTCTTGTCTTCTCCTTGTGTCCATGCATTCTGCACTACGCTTCTCTCTCATTCTTATGCCTTTCCGTTTATTCCTAGGGACATTTCGTTTTTCTCTGTTTTTCCGATGCTACACTTCAGCATTCTGTGACGAACAGAGTGGAAGGGAAAAGCCCCTCTAATAAGGCAGCTAGAAGTTCCAGGAGAGACACACGTTGTGCTTTCAGAGAGGACGTTACAGAAAGTCGAGAGATGTGGATTCTTTCCTGCGGAGAAAAAACCCCCTGTTTTCAGGAAATGCAGTATTCTGAAATCGCACGTTCTCGGCATAGCAATTTCGCTATTTCGCTCTCGTGGGTGGACGGCGCCACTCTCTGTTAACCGCTTCGGAGAGTTTGCAGTTGCTGGCCGAGAAATCGCGGTTCTCCCCGAATGCCGCTGTGTGCCTTCAGCAGCGGTCTCGTCTCTCTCGCATGCCGAGAAAGAGCGACTTCAGCCGGATGCTTTTCTCGGACGAGCGGCTTCTTCTGCGCACATCGCAAAGGAGCGGTTCTTGTCTTCTCCTTGTGTCCATGCATTCTGCACTACGCTTCTCTCTCATTCTTATGCCTTTCCGTTTATTCCTAGGGACATTTCGTTTTTCTCTGTTTTTCCGATGCTACACTTCAGCATTCTGTGACGAACAGAGTGGAAGGGAAAAGCCCCTCTAAGAAGGCAGCTAGAAGTTCCAGGAGCGACACACGTTGTGCTTTCAGAGAGGACGTTACAGAAAGTCGAGAGATGTGGATTCTTTCCTGCGGAGAAAAAACCCCCTGTTTTCAGGAAATGCAGTATGCAGAATTCACACGTTCTTGGCATCACAGTTCCGTTATTTCGCTCACGCACGTCTAAATCGGCTCTCGCGTTGAACAGCTTCGGAGAGTTTGCAGTTGCTGGTCGAGAAATCGCGGTTCTCCCCGAATGCCGCTGTGTGCCTTCAGCAGCGGTCTCGTCTCTCTCGCATGCCGAGAAAGAGCGACTTCAGCCGGATGCTTTTCTCGGACGAGCGGCTTCTTCTGCGCACATCGCAAAGGAGCGGTTCTTGTCTTCTCCTTGTGTCCATGCATTCTGCACTACGCTTCTCTCTCATTCTTATGCCTTTCCGTTTATTCCTAGGGACATTTCGTTTTTCTCTGTTTTTCCGATGCTACACTTCAGCATTCTGTGACGAACAGAGTGGAAGGGAAAAGCCCCTCTAATAAGGCAGCTAGAAGTTCCAGGAGCGACACACGTTGTGCTTTCAGAGAGGACGTTACAGAAAGTCGAGAGATGTGGATTCTTTCCTGCGGAGAAAAAACCCCCTGTTTTCAGGAAATGCAGTATTCTGAAATCGCACGTTCTCGGCATAGCAATTTCGCTATTTCGCTCTCGTGGGTGGACGGCGCCACTCTCTGTTAACCGCTTCGGAGAGTTTGCAGTTGCTGGTCGAGAAATCGCGGTTCTCCCCGAATGCCGCTGTGTGCCTTCAGCAGCGGTCTCGTCTCTCTCGCATGCCGAGAAAGAGCGACTTCAGCCGGATGCTTTTCTCGGACGAGCGGCTTCTTCTGCGCACATCGCAAAGGAGCGGTTCTTGTCTTCTCCTTGTGTCCATGCATTCTGCACTACGCTTCTCTCTCATTCTTAACCCTTGATTCCTAGGGACATTTCGTTTTTCTCTGTTTTTCCGATGCTACACTTCAGCATTCTGTGACGAACAGAGTGGAAGGGAAAAGCCCCTCTAAGAAGGCAGCTAGAAGTTCCAGGAGCGACACACGTTGCGCTTTCAGAGAGGACGTTACAGAAAGTCGAGAGATGTGGATTCTTTCCTGCGGAGAAAAAACCCCCTGTTTTCAGGCAATGCAGTATGCAGAATTCACACGTTCTTGGCATCACAGTTCCGTTATTTCGCTCACGCACGTCTAAATCGGCTCTCGCGTTGAACAGCTTCGGAGAGTTTGCAGTTGCTGGTCGAGAAATCGCGGTTCTCCCCGAATGCCGCTGTGTGCCTTCAGCAGCGGTCTCGTCTCTCTCGCATGCCGAGAAAGAGCGACTTCAGCCGGATGCTTTTCTCGGACGAGCGGCTTCTTCTGCGCACATCGCAAAGGAGCGGTTCTTGTCTTCTCCTTGTGTCCATGCATTCTGCACTACGCTTCTCTCTCATTCTTATGCCTTTCCGTTTATTCCTAGGGACATTTCGTTTTTCTCTGTTTTTCCGATGCTACACTTCAGCATTCTGTGACGAACAGAGTGGAAGGGAAAAGCCCCTCTAATAAGGCAGCTAGAAGTTCCAGGAGCGACACACGTTGTGCTTTCAGAGAGGACGTTACAGAAAGTCGAGAGATGTGGATTCTTTCCTGCGGAGAAAAAACCCCCTGTTTTCAGGAAATGCAGTATTCTGAAATCGCACGTTCTCGGCATAGCAATTTCGCTATTTCGCTCTCGTGGGTGGACGGCGCCACTCTCTGTTAACCGCTTCGGAGAGTTTGCAGTTGCTGGTCGAGAAATCGCGGTTCTCCCCGAATGCCGCTGTGTGCCTTCAGCAGCGGTCTCGTCTCTCTCGCATGCCGAGAAAGAGCGACTTCAGCCGGATGCTTTTCTCGGACGAGCGGCTTCTTCTGCGCACATCGCAAAGGAGCGGTTCTTGTCTTCTCCTTGTGTCCATGCATTCTGCACTACGCTTCTCTCTCATTCTTAACCCTTGATTCCTAGGGACATTTCGTTTTTCTCTGTTTTTCCGATGCTACACTTCAGCATTCTGTGACGAACAGAGTGGAAGGGAAAAGCCCCTCTAAGAAGGCAGCTAGAAGTTCCAGGAGCGACACACGTTGTGCTTTCAGAGAGGACGTTACAGAAAGTCGAGAGATGTGGATTCTTTCCTGTGGAGAAAAAAACCCCTGTTTTCAGGCAATGCAGTATGCAGAATTCACACGTTCTTGGCATCACAGTTCCGTTATTTCGCTCACGCACGTCTAAATCGGCTCTCGCGTTGAACAGCTTCGGAGAGTTTGCAGTTGCTGGTCGAGAAATCGCGGTTCTCCCCGAATGCCGCTGTGTGCCTTCAGCAGCGGTCTCGTCTCTCTCGCATGCCGAGAAAGAGCGACTTCAGCCGGATGCTTTTCTCGGACGAGCGGCTTCTTCTGCGCACATCGCAAAGGAGCGGTTCTTGTCTTCTCCTTGTGTCCATGCATTCTGCACTACGCTTCTCTCTCATTCTTATGCCTTTCCGTTTATTCCTAGGGACATTTCGTTTTTCTCTGTTTTTCCGATGCTACACTTCAGCATTCTGTGACGAACAGAGTGGAAGGGAAAAGCCCCTCTAAGAAGGCAGCTAGAAGTTCCAGGAGCGACACACGTTGTGCTTTCAGAGAGGACGTTACAGAAAGTCGAGAGATGTGGATTCTTTCCTGCGGAGAAAAAACCCCCTGTTTTCAGGCAATGCAGTATGCAGAATTCACACGTTCTTGGCATCACAGTTCCGTTATTTCGCTCACGCACGTCTAAATCGGCTCTCGCGTTGAACAGCTTCGGAGAGTTTGCAGTTGCTGGTCGAGAAATCGCGGTTCTCCCCGAATGCCGCTGTGTGCCTTCAGCAGCGGTCTCGTCTCTCTCGCATGCCGAGAAAGAGCGACTTCAGCCGGATGCTTTTCTCGGACGAGCGGCTTCTTCTGCGCACATCGCAAAGGAGCGGTTCTTGTCTTCTCCTTGTGTCCATGCATTCTGCACTACGCTTCTCTCTCATTCTTATGCCTTTCCGTTTATTCCTAGGGACATTTCGTTTTTCTCTGTTTTTCCGATGCTACACTTCAGCATTCTGTGACGAACAGAGTGGAAGGGAAAAGCCCCTCTAATAAGGCAGCTAGAAGTTCCAGGAGCGACACACGTTGTGCTTTCAGAGAGGACGTTACAGAAAGTCGAGAGATGTGGATTCTTTCCTGCGGAGAAAAAACCCCCTGTTTTCAGGAAATGCAGTATTCTGAAATCGCACGTTCTCGGCATAGCAATTTCGCTATTTCGCTCTCGTGGGTGGACGGCGCCACTCTCTGTTAACCGCTTCGGAGAGTTTGCAGTTGCTGGTCGAGAAATCGCGGTTCTCCCCGAATGCCGCTGTGTGCCTTCAGCAGCGGTCTCGTCTCTCTCGCATGCCGAGAAAGAGCGACTTCAGCCGGATGCTTTTCTCGGACGAGCGGCTTCTTCTGCGCACATCGCAAAGGAGCGGTTCTTGTCTTCTCCTTGTGTCCATGCATTCTGCACTACGCTTCTCTCTCATTCTTAACCCTTGATTCCTAGGGACATTTCGTTTTTCTCTGTTTTTCCGATGCTACACTTCAGCATTCTGTGACGAACAGAGTGGAAGGGAAAAGCCCCTCTAAGAAGGCAGCTAGAAGTTCCAGGAGCGACACACGTTGTGCTTTCAGAGAGGACGTTACAGAAAGTCGAGAGATGTGGATTCTTTCCTGCGGAGAAAAAACCCCCTGTTTTCAGGCAATGCAGTATGCAGAATTCACACGTTCTTGGCATCACAGTTCCGTTATTTCGCTCACGCACGTCTAAATCGGCTCTCGCGTTGAACAGCTTCGGAGAGTTTGCAGTTGCTGGTCGAGAAATCGCGGTTCTCCCCGAATGCCGCTGTGTGCCTTCAGCAGCGGTCTCGTCTCTCTCGCATGCCGAGAAAGAGCGACTTCAGCCGGATGCTTTTCTCGGACGAGCGGCTTCTTCTGCGCACATCGCAAAGGAGCGGTTCTTGTCTTCTCCTTGTGTCCATGCATTCTGCACTACGCTTCTCTCTCATTCTTATGCCTTTCCGTTTATTCCTAGGGACATTTCGTTTTTCTCTGTTTTTCCGATGCTACACTTCAGCATTCTGTGACGAACAGAGTGGAAGGGAAAAGCCCCTCTAATAAGGCAGCTAGAAGTTCCAGGAGCGACACACGTTGTGCTTTCAGAGAGGACGTTACAGAAAGTCGAGAGATGTGGATTCTTTCCTGCGGAGAAAAAACCCCCTGTTTTCAGGAAATGCAGTATTCTGAAATCGCACGTTCTCGGCATAGCAATTTCGCTATTTCGCTCTCGTGGGTGGACGGCGCCACTCTCTGTTAACCGCTTCGGAGAGTTTGCAGTTGCTGGTCGAGAAATCGCGGTTCTCCCCGAATGCCGCTGTGTGCCTTCAGCAGCGGTCTCGTCTCTCTCGCATGCCGAGAAAGAGCGACTTCAGCCGGATGCTTTTCTCGGACGAGCGGCTTCTTCTGCGCACATCGCAAAGGAGCGGTTCTTGTCTTCTCCTTGTGTCCATGCATTCTGCACTACGCTTCTCTCTCATTCTTATGCCTTTCCGTTTATTCCTAGGGACATTTCGTTTTTCTCTGTTTTTCCGATGCTACACTTCAGCATTCTGTGACGAACAGAGTGGAAGGGAAAAGCCCCTCTAATAAGGCAGCTAGAAGTTCCAGGAGCGACACACGTTGTGCTTTCAGAGAGGACGTTACAGAAAGTCGAGAGATGTGGATTCTTTCCTGCGGAGAAAAAACCCCCTGTTTTCAGGAAATGCAGTATTCTGAAATCGCACGTTCTCGGCATAGCAATTTCGCTATTTCGCTCTCGTGGGTGGACGGCGCCACTCTCTGTTAACCGCTTCGGAGAGTTTGCAGTTGCTGGTCGAGAAATCGCGGTTCTCCCCGAATGCCGCTGTGTGCCTTCAGCAGCGGTCTCGTCTCTCTCGCATGCCGAGAAAGAGCGACTTCAGCCGGATGCTTTTCTCGGACGAGCGGCTTCTTCTGCGCACATCGCAAAGGAGCGGTTCTTGTCTTCTCCTTGTGTCCATGCATTCTGCACTACGCTTCTCTCTCATTCTTAACCCTTGATTCCTAGGGACATTTCGTTTTTCTCTGTTTTTCCGATGCTACACTTCAGCATTCTGTGACGAACAGAGTGGAAGGGAAAAGCCCCTCTAATAAGGCAGCTAGAAGTTCCAGGAGCGACACACGTTGCGCTTTCAGAGAGGACGTTACAGAAAGTCGAGAGATGTGGATTCTTTCCTGCGGAGAAAAAACCCCCTGTTTTCAGGCAATGCAGTATGCAGAATTCACACGTTCTTGGCATCACAGTTCCGTTATTTCGCTCACGCACGTCTAAATCGGCTCTCGCGTTGAACAGCTTCGGAGAGTTTGCAGTTGCTGGTCGAGAAATCGCGGTTCTCCCCGAATGCCGCTGTGTGCCTTCAGCAGCGGTCTCGTCTCTCTCGCATGCCGAGAAAGAGCGACTTCAGCCGGATGCTTTTCTCGGACGAGCGGCTTCTTCTGCGCACATCGCAAAGGAGCGGTTCTTGTCTTCTCCTTGTGTCCATGCATTCTGCACTACGCTTCTCTCTCATTCTTATGCCTTTCCGTTTATTCCTAGGGACATTTCGTTTTTCTCTGTTTTTCCGATGCTACACTTCAGCATTCTGTGACGAACAGAGTGGAAGGGAAAAGCCCCTCTAAGAAGGCAGCTAGAAGTTCCAGGAGCGACACACGTTGTGCTTTCAGAGAGGACGTTACAGAAAGTCGAGAGATGTGGATTCTTTCCTGCGGAGAAAAAACCCCCTGTTTTCAGGAAATGCAGTATTCTGAAATCGCACGTTCTCGGCATAGCAATTTCGCTATTTCGCTCTCGTGGGTGGACGGCGCCACTCTCTGTTAACCGCTTCGGAGAGTTTGCAGTTGCTGGTCGAGAAATCGCGGTTCTCCCCGAATGCCGCTGTGTGCCTTCAGCAGCGGTCTCGTCTCTCTCGCATGCCGAGAAAGAGCGACTTCAGCCGGATGCTTTTCTCGGACGAGCGGCTTCTTCTGCGCACATCGCAAAGGAGCGGTTCTTGTCTTCTCCTTGTGTCCATGCATTCTGCACTACGCTTCTCTCTCATTCTTAACCCTTGATTCCTAGGGACATTTCGTTTTTCTCTGTTTTTCCGATGCTACACTTCAGCATTCTGTGACGAACAGAGTGGAAGGGAAAAGCCCCTCTAATAAGGCAGCTAGAAGTTCCAGGAGCGACACACGTTGCGCTTTCAGAGAGGACGTTACAGAAAGTCGAGAGATGTGGATTCTTTCCTGCGGAGAAAAAACCCCCTGTTTTCAGGCAATGCAGTATGCAGAATTCACACGTTCTTGGCATCACAGTTCCGTTATTTCGCTCACGCACGTCCAAAACGGCTCTCGCGTTGAACAGCTTCAGAGAGTTTGCAGTTGCTGGTCGAGAAATCGCGGTTCTCCCCGAATGCCGCTGTGTGCCTTCAGCAGCGGGCTCGTCTCTCTCGCATGCCGAGAAAGAGCGACTTCAGCCGGATGCTTTTCTCGGACGAGCGGCTTCTTCTGCGCACATCGCAAAGGAGCGGTTCTTGTCTTCTCCTTGTGTCCATGCATTCTGCACTACGCTTCTCTCTCATTCTTATGCCTTTCCGTTTATTCCTAGGGACATTTCGTTTTTCTCTGTTTTTCCGATGCTACACTTCAGGATTCTGTGACGAACAGAGTGGAAGGGAAAAGCCCCTCTAATAAGGCAGCTAGAAGTTCCAGGAGCGACACACGTTGTGCTTTCAGAGAGGACGTTACAGAAAGTCGAGAGATGTGGATTCTTTCCTGCGGAGAAAAAACCCCCTGTTTTCAGGAAATGCAGTATTCTGAAATCGCACGTTCTCGGCATAGCAATTTCGCTATTTCGCTCTCGTGGGTGGACGGCGCCACTCTCTGTTAACCGCTTCGGAGAGTTTGCAGTTGCTGGTCGAGAAATCGCGGTTCTCCCCGAATGCCGCTGTGTGCCTTCAGCAGCGGTCTCGTCTCTCTCGCATGCCGAGAAAGAGCGACTTCAGCCGGATGCTTTTCTCGGACGAGCGGCTTCTTCTGCGCACATCGCAAAGGAGCGGTTCTTGTCTTCTCCTTGTGTCCATGCATTCTGCACTACGCTTCTCTCTCATTCTTATGCCTTTCCGTTTATTCCTAGGGACATTTCGTTTTTCTCTGTTTTTCCGATGCTACACTTCAGCATTCTGTGACGAACAGAGTGGAAGGGAAAAGCCCCTCTAATAAGGCAGCTAGAAGTTCCAGGAGCGACACACGTTGCGCTTTCAGAGAGGACGTTACAGAAAGTCGAGAGATGTGGATTCTTTCCTGCGGAGAAAAAACCCCCTGTTTTCAGGCAATGCAGTATGCAGAATTCACACGTTCTTGGCATCACAGTTCCGTTATTTCGCTCACGCACGTCTAAATCGGCTCTCGCGTTGAACAGCTTCGGAGAGTTTGCAGTTGCTGGTCGAGAAATCGCGGTTCTCCCCGAATGCCGCTGTGTGCCTTCAGCAGCGGTCTCGTCTCTCTCGCATGCCGAGAAAGAGCGACTTCAGCCGGATGCTTTTCTCGGACGAGCGGCTTCTTCTGCGCACATCGCAAAGGAGCGGTTCTTGTCTTCTCCTTGTGTCCATGCATTCTGCACTACGCTTCTCTCTCATTCTTATGCCTTTCCGTTTATTCCTAGGGACATTTCGTTTTTCTCTGTTTTTCCGATGCTACACTTCAGCATTCTGTGACGAACAGAGTGGAAGGGAAAAGCCCCTCTAAGAAGGCAGCTAGAAGTTCCAGGAGCGACACACGTTGTGCTTTCAGAGAGGACGTTACAGAAAGTCGAGAGATGTGGATTCTTTCCTGCGGAGAAAAAACCCCCTGTTTTCAGGAAATGCAGTATTCTGAAATCGCACGTTCTCGGCATAGCAATTTCGCTATTTCGCTCTCGTGGGTGGACGGCGCCACTCTCTGTTAACCGCTTCGGAGAGTTTGCAGTTGCTGGTCGAGAAATCGCGGTTCTCCCCGAATGCCGCTGTGTGCCTTCAGCAGCGGTCTCGTCTCTCTCGCATGCCGAGAAAGAGCGACTTCAGCCGGATGCTTTTCTCGGACGAGCGGCTTCTTCTGCGCACATCGCAAAGGAGCGGTTCTTGTCTTCTCCTTGTGTCCATGCATTCTGCACTACGCTTCTCTCTCATTCTTAACCCTTGATTCCTAGGGACATTTCGTTTTTCTCTGTTTTTCCGATGCTACACTTCAGCATTCTGTGACGAACAGAGTGGAAGGGAAAAGCCCCTCTAATAAGGCAGCTAGAAGTTCCAGGAGCGACACACGTTGCGCTTTCAGAGAGGACGTTACAGAAAGTCGAGAGATGTGGATTCTTTCCTGCGGAGAAAAAACCCCCTGTTTTCAGGAAATGCAGTATGCAGAATTCACACGTTCTTGGCATCACAGTTCCGTTATTTCGCTCACGCACGTCCAAAACGGCTCTCGCGTTGAACAGCTTCGGAGAGTTTGCAGTTGCTGGTCGAGAAATCGCGGTTCTCCCCGAATGCCGCTGTGTGCCTTCAGCAGCGGGCTCGTCTCTCTCGCATGCCGAGAAAGAGCGACTTCAGCCGGATGCTTTTCTCGGACGAGCGGCTTCTTCTGCGCACATCGCAAAGGAGCGGTTCTTGTCTTCTCCTTGTGTCCATGCATTCTGCACTACGCTTCTCTCTCATTCTTATGCCTTTCCGTTTATTCCTAGGGACATTTCGTTTTTCTCTGTTTTTCCGATGCTACACTTCAGCATTCTGTGACGAACAGAGTGGAAGGGAAAAGCCCCTCTAATAAGGCAGCTAGAAGTTCCAGGAGCGACACACGTTGTGCTTTCAGAGAGGACGTTACAGAAAGTCGAGAGATGTGGATTCTTTCCTGCGGAGAAAAAACCCCCTGTTTTCAGGAAATGCAGTATTCTGAAATCGCACGTTCTCGGCATAGCAATTTCGCTATTTCGCTCTCGTGGGTGGACGGCGCCACTCTCTGTTAACCGCTTCGGAGAGTTTGCAGTTGCTGGTCGAGAAATCGCGGTTCTCCCCGAATGCCGCTGTGTGCCTTCAGCAGCGGTCTCGTCTCTCTCGCATGCCGAGAAAGAGCGACTTCAGCCGGATGCTTTTCTCGGACGAGCGGCTTCTTCTGCGCACATCGCAAAGGAGCGGTTCTTGTCTTCTCCTTGTGTCCATGCATTCTGCACTACGCTTCTCTCTCATTCTTAACCCTTGATTCCTAGGGACATTTCGTTTTTCTCTGTTTTTCCGATGCTACACTTCAGCATTCTGTGACGAACAGAGTGGAAGGGAAAAGCCCCTCTAATAAGGCAGCTAGAAGTTCCAGGAGCGACACACGTTGCGCTTTCAGAGAGGACGTTACAGAAAGTCGAGAGATGTGGATTCTTTCCTGCGGAGAAAAAACCCCCTGTTTTCAGGAAATGCAGTATGCAGAATTCACACGTTCTTGGCATCACAGTTCCGTTATTTCGCTCACGCACGTCTAAATCGGCTCTCGCGTTGAACAGCTTCGGAGAGTTTGCAGTTGCTGGTCGAGAAATCGCGGTTCTCCCCGAATGCCGCTGTGTGCCTTCAGCAGCGGTCTCGTCTCTCTCGCATGCCGAGAAAGAGCGACTTCAGCCGGATGCTTTTCTCGGACGAGCGGCTTCTTCTGCGCACATCGCAAAGGAGCGGTTCTTGTCTTCTCCTTGTGTCCATGCATTCTGCACTACGCTTCTCTCTCATTCTTATGCCTTTCCGTTTATTCCTAGGGACATTTCGTTTTTCTCTGTTTTTCCGATGCTACACTTCAGCATTCTGTGACGAACAGAGTGGAAGGGAAAAGCCCCTCTAAGAAGGCAGCTAGAAGTTCCAGGAGCGACACACGTTGTGCTTTCAGAGAGGACGTTACAGAAAGTCGAGAGATGTGGATTCTTTCCTGCGGAGAAAAAACCCCCTGTTTTCAGGAAATGCAGTATTCTGAAATCGCACGTTCTCGGCATAGCAATTTCGCTATTTCGCTCTCGTGGGTGGACGGCGCCACTCTCTGTTAACCGCTTCGGAGAGTTTGCAGTTGCTGGCCGAGAAATCGCGGTTCTCCCCGAATGCCGCTGTGTGCCTTCAGCAGCGGTCTCGTCTCTCTCGCATGCCGAGAAAGAGCGACTTCAGCCGGATGCTTTTCTCGGACGAGCGGCTTCTTCTGCGCACATCGCAAAGGAGCGGTTCTTGTCTTCTCCTTGTGTCCATGCATTCTGCACTACGCTTCTCTCTCATTCTTATGCCTTTCCGTTTATTCCTAGGGACATTTCGTTTTTCTCTGTTTTTCCGATGCTACACTTCAGCATTCTGTGACGAACAGAGTGGAAGGGAAAAGCCCCTCTAATAAGGCAGCTAGAAGTTCCAGGAGCGACACACGTTGTGCTTTCAGAGAGGACGTTACAGAAAGTCGAGAGATGTGGATTCTTTCCTGCGGAGAAAAAACCCCCTGTTTTCAGGAAATGCAGTATTCTGAAATCGCACGTTCTCGGCATAGCAATTTCGCTATTTCGCTCTCGTGGGTGGACGGCGCCACTCTCTGTTAACCGCTTCGGAGAGTTTGCAGTTGCTGGTCGAGAAATCGCGGTTCTCCCCGAATGCCGCTGTGTGCCTTCAGCAGCGGTCTCGTCTCTCTCGCATGCCGAGAAAGAGCGACTTCAGCCGGATGCTTTTCTCGGACGAGCGGCTTCTTCTGCGCACATCGCAAAGGAGCGGTTCTTGTCTTCTCCTTGTGTCCATGCATTCTGCACTACGCTTCTCTCTCATTCTTAACCCTTGATTCCTAGGGACATTTCGTTTTTCTCTGTTTTTCCGATGCTACACTTCAGCATTCTGTGACGAACAGAGTGGAAGGGAAAAGCCCCTCTAATAAGGCAGCTAGAAGTTCCAGGAGCGACACACGTTGTGCTTTCAGAGAGGACGTTACAGAAAGTCGAGAGATGTGGATTCTTTCCTGCGGAGAAAAAACCCCCTGTTTTCAGGCAATGCAGTATGCAGAATTCACACGTTCTTGGCATCACAGTTCCGTTATTTCGCTCACGCACGTCTAAATCGGCTCTCGCGTTGAACAGCTTCGGAGAGTTTGCAGTTGCTGGTCGAGAAATCGCGGTTCTCCCCGAATGCCGCTGTGTGCCTTCAGCAGCGGTCTCGTCTCTCTCGCATGCCGAGAAAGAGCGACTTCAGCCGGATGCTTTTCTCGGACGAGCGGCTTCTTCTGCGCACATCGCAAAGGAGCGGTTCTTGTCTTCTCCTTGTGTCCATGCATTCTGCACTACGCTTCTCTCTCATTCTTATGCCTTTCCGTTTATTCCTAGGGACATTTCGTTTTTCTCTGTTTTTCCGATGCTACACTTCAGCATTCTGTGACGAACAGAGTGGAAGGGAAAAGCCCCTCTAAGAAGGCAGCTAGAAGTTCCAGGAGCGACACACGTTGGGCTTTCAGAGAGGACGTTACAGAAAGTCGAGAGATGTGGATTCTTTCCTGCGGAGAAAAAACCCCCTGTTTTCAGGCAATGCAGTATGCAGAATTCACACGTTCTTGGCATCACAGTTCCGTTATTTCGCTCACGCACGTCTAAATCGGCTCTCGCGTTGAACAGCTTCGGAGAGTTTGCAGTTGCTGGTCGAGAAATCGCGGTTCTCCCCGAATGCCGCTGTGTGCCTTCAGCAGCGGTCTCGTCTCTCTCGCATGCCGAGAAAGAGCGACTTCAGCCGGATGCTTTTCTCGGACGAGCGGCTTCTTCTGCGCACATCGCAAAGGAGCGGTTCTTGTCTTCTCCTTGTGTCCATGCATTCTGCACTACGCTTCTCTCTCATTCTTATGCCTTTCCGTTTATTCCTAGGGACATTTCGTTTTTCTCTGTTTTTCCGATGCTACACTTCAGCATTCTGTGACGAACAGAGTGGAAGGGAAAAGCCCCTCTAATAAGGCAGCTAGAAGTTCCAGGAGCGACACACGTTGTGCTTTCAGAGAGGACGTTACAGAAAGTCGAGAGATGTGGATTCTTTCCTGCGGAGAAAAAACCCCCTGTTTTCAGGAAATGCAGTATTCTGAAATCGCACGTTCTCGGCATAGCAATTTCGCTATTTCGCTCTCGTGGGTGGACGGCGCCACTCTCTGTTAACCGCTTCGGAGAGTTTGCAGTTGCTGGCCGAGAAATCGCGGTTCTCCCCGAATGCCGCTGTGCGCCTTCAGCAGCGGTCTCGTCTCTCTCGCATGCCGAGAAAGAGCGACTTCAGCCGGATGCTTTTCTCGGACGAGCGGCTTCTTCTGCGCACATCGCAAAGGAGCGGTTCTTGTCTTCTCCTTGTGTCCATGCATTCTGCACTACGCTTCTCTCTCATTCTTAACCCTTGATTCCTAGGGACATTTCGTTTTTCTCTGTTTTTCCGATGCTACACTTCAGCATTCTGTGACGAACAGAGTGGAAGGGAAAAGCCCCTCTAATAAGGCAGCTAGAAGTTCCAGGAGCGACACACGTTGCGCTTTCAGAGAGGACGTTACAGAAAGTCGAGAGATGTGGATTCTTTCCTGCGGAGAAAAAACCCCCTGTTTTCAGGAAATGCAGTATGCAGAATTCACACGTTCTTGGCATCACAGTTCCGTTATTTCGCTCACGCACGTCTAAATCGGCTCTCGCGTTGAACAGCTTCGGAGAGTTTGCAGTTGCTGGTCGAGAAATCGCGGTTCTCCCCGAATGCCGCTGTGTGCCTTCAGCAGCGGTCTCGTCTCTCTCGCATGCCGAGAAAGAGCGACTTCAGCCGGATGCTTTTCTCGGACGAGCGGCTTCTTCTGCGCACATCGCAAAGGAGCGGTTCTTGTCTTCTCCTTGTGTCCATGCATTCTGCACTACGCTTCTCTCTCATTCTTATGCCTTTCCGTTTATTCCTAGGGACATTTCGTTTTTCTCTGTTTTTCCGATGCTACACTTCAGCATTCTGTGACGAACAGAGTGGAAGGGAAAAGCCCCTCTAATAAGGCAGCTAGAAGTTCCAGGAGCGACACACGTTGTGCTTTCAGAGAGGACGTTACAGAAAGTCGAGAGATGTGGATTCTTTCCTGCGGAGAAAAAACCCCCTGTTTTCAGGAAATGCAGTATTCTGAAATCGCACGTTCTCGGCATAGCAATTTCGCTATTTCGCTCTCGTGGGTGGACGGCGCCACTCTCTGTTAACCGCTTCGGAGAGTTTGCAGTTG
This sequence comes from Phasianus colchicus, assembly GCF_987193195.1. Taxonomy (NCBI): domain Eukaryota; kingdom Metazoa; phylum Chordata; class Aves; order Galliformes; family Phasianidae; genus Phasianus; species Phasianus colchicus. Next base: position 1,061,442 of record NW_028325227.1, read on the forward strand.
CTGGTCGAGAAATCGCGGTTCTCCCCGAATGCCGCTGTGTGCCTTCAGCAGCGGTCTCGTCTCTCTCGCATGCCGAGAAAGAGCGACTTCAGCCGGATGCTTTTCTCGGACGAGCGGCTTCTTCTTCAGGCAACGTTTGAATTCTGCATACTGCCTGTCCACCCACGAGAGCGAAATAACCGAAACTTGTTATGCCGAGAACGTGCGATTTCAGAATACTGCATTTCCTGAAAACAGGGGGTTTTTTCTCCGCAGGAAAGAATCCACATCTCTCGACTTTCTGTAACGTCCTCTCTGAAAGCGCAACGTGTGTCGCTCCTGGAACTTCTAGCTGCCTTATTAGAGGGGCTTTTCCCTTCCACTCTGTTCGTCACAGAATGCTGAAGTGTAGCATCGGAAAAACAGAGAAAAACGAAATGTCCCTAGGAATCAAGGGTTAAGAATGAGAGAGAAGCGTAGTGCAGAATGCATGGACACAAGGAGAAGACAAGAACCGCTCCTTTGCGATGTGCGCAGAAGAAGCCGCTCGTCCGAGAAAAGCATCCGGCTGAAGTCGCTCTTTCTCGGCATGCGAGAGAGACGAGACCGCTGCTGAAGGCACACAGCGGCATTCGGGGAGAACCGCGATTTCTCGGCCAGCAACTGCAAACTCTCCGAAGCGGTTAACAGAGAGTGGCGCCGTCCACCCACGAGAGCGAAATAGCGAAATTGCTATGCCGAGAACGTGCGATTTCAGAATACTGCATTTCCTGAAAACAGGGGGTTTTTTCTCCGCAGGAAAGAATCCACATCTCTCGACTTTCTGTAACGTCCTCTCTGAAAGCACAACGTGTGTCGCTCCTGGAACTTCTAGCTGCCTTATTAGAGGGGCTTTTCCCTTCCACTCTGTTCGTCACAGAATGCTGAAGTGTAGCATCGGAAAAACAGAGAAAAACGAAATGTCCCTAGGAATCAAGGGTTAAGAATGAGAGAGAAGCGTAGTGCAGAATGCATGGACACAAGGAGAAGACAAGAACCGCTCCTTTGCGATGTGCGCAGAAGAAGCCGCTCGTCCGAGAAAAGCATCCGGCTGAAGTCGCTCTTTCTCGGCATGCGAGAGAGACGAGACCGCTGCTGAAGGCGCACAGCGGCATTCGGGGAGAACCGCGATTTCTCGGCCAGCAACTGCAAACTCTCCGAAGCGGTTAACAGAGAGTGGCGCCGTCCACCCACGAGAGCGAAATAGCGAAATTGCTATGCCGAGAACGTGCGATTTCAGAATACTGCATTTCCTGAAAACAGGGGGTTTTTTCTCCGCAGGAAAGAATCCACATCTCTCGACTTTCTGTAACGTCCTCTCTGAAAGCACAACGTGTGTCGCTCCTGGAACTTCTAGCTGCCTTATTAGAGGGGCTTTTCCCTTCCACTCTGTTCGTCACAGAATGCTGAAGTGTAGCATCGGAAAAACAGAGAAAAACGAAATGTCCCTAGGAATCAAGGGTTAAGAATGAGAGAGAAGCGTAGTGCAGAATGCATGGACACAAGGAGAAGACAAGAACCGCTCCTTTGCGATGTGCGCAGAAGAAGCCGCTCGTCCGAGAAAAGCATCCGGCTGAAGTCGCTCTTTCTCGGCATGCGAGAGAGACGAGACCGCTGCTGAAGGCACACAGCGGCATTCGGGGAGAACCGCGATTTCTCGGCCAGCAACTGCAAACTCTCCGAAGCGGTTAACAGAGAGTGGCGCCGTCCACCCACGAGAGCGAAATAGCGAAATTGCTATGCCGAGAACGTGCGATTTCAGAATACTGCATTTCCTGAAAACAGGGGGTTTTTTCTCCGCAGGAAAGAATCCACATCTCTCGACTTTCTGTAACGTCCTCTCTGAAAGCACAACGTGTGTCGCTCCTGGAACTTCTAGCTGCCTTATTAGAGGGGCTTTTCCCTTCCACTCTGTTCGTCACAGAATGCTGAAGTGTAGCATCGGAAAAACAGAGAAAAACGAAATGTCCCTAGGAATCAAGGGTTAAGAATGAGAGAGAAGCGTAGTGCAGAATGCATGGACACAAGGAGAAGACAAGAACCGCTCCTTTGCGATGTGCGCAGAAGAAGCCGCTCGTCCGAGAAAAGCATCCGGCTGAAGTCGCTCTTTCTCGGCATGCGAGAGAGACGAGACCGCTGCTGAAGGCGCACAGCGGCATTCGGGGAGAACCGCGATTTCTCGGCCAGCAACTGCAAACTCTCCGAAGCGGTTAACAGAGAGTGGCGCCGTCCACCCACGAGAGCGAAATAGCGAAATTGCTATGCCGAGAACGTGCGATTTCAGAATACTGCATTTCCTGAAAACAGGGGGTTTTTTCTCCGCAGGAAAGAATCCACATCTCTCGACTTTCTGTAACGTCCTCTCTGAAAGCACAACGTGTGTCGCTCCTGGAACTTCTAGCTGCCTTATTAGAGGGGCTTTTCCCTTCCACTCTGTTCGTCACAGAATGCTGAAGTGTAGCATCGGAAAAACAGAGAAAAACGAAATGTCCCTAGGAATAAACGGAAAGGCATAAGAATGAGAGAGAAGCGTAGTGCAGAATGCATGGACACAAGGAGAAGACAAGAACCGCTCCTTTGCGATGTGCGCAGAAGAAGCCGCTCGTCCGAGAAAAGCATCCGGCTGAAGTCGCTCTTTCTCGGCATGCGAGAGAGACGAGCCCGCTGCTGAAGGCACACAGCGGCATTCGGGGAGAACCGCGATTTCTCGACCAGCAACTGCAAACTCTCCGAAGCTGTTCAACGCGAGAGCCGATTTAGACGTGCGTGAGCGAAATAACGGAACTGTGATGCCAAGAACGTGTGAATTCTGCATACTGCATTTCCTGAAAACAGGGGTTTTTTTCTCCGCAGGAAAGAATCCACATCTCTCGACTTTCTGTAACGTCCTCTCTGAAAGCACAACGTGTGTCGCTCCTGGAACTTCTAGCTGCCTTATTAGAGGGGCTTTTCCCTTCCACTCTGTTCGTCACAGAATGCTGAAGTGTAGCATCGGAAAAACAGAGAAAAACGAAATGTCCCTAGGAATCAAGGGTTAAGAATGAGAGAGAAGCGTAGTGCAGAATGCATGGACACAAGGAGAAGACAAGAACCGCTCCTTTGCGATGTGCGCAGAAGAAGCCGCTCGTCCGAGAAAAGCATCCGGCTGAAGTCGCTCTTTCTCGGCATGCGAGAGAGACGAGACCGCTGCTGAAGGCACACAGCGGCATTCGGGGAGAACCGCGATTTCTCGACCAGCAACTGCAAACTCTCCGAAGCGGTTAACAGAGAGTGGCGCCGTCCACCCACGAGAGCGAAATAGCGAAATTGCTATGCCGAGAACGTGCGATTTCAGAATACTGCATTTCCTGAAAACAGGGGGTTTTTTCTCCGCAGGAAAGAATCCACATCTCTCGACTTTCTGTAACGTCCTCTCTGAAAGCACAACGTGTGTCGCTCCTGGAACTTCTAGCTGCCTTCTTAGAGGGGCTTTTCCCTTCCACTCTGTTCGTCACAGAATGCTGAAGTGTAGCATCGGAAAAACAGAGAAAAACGAAATGTCCCTAGGAATCAAGGGTTAAGAATGAGAGAGAAGCGTAGTGCAGAATGCATGGACACAAGGAGAAGACAAGAACCGCTCCTTTGCGATGTGCGCAGAAGAAGCCGCTCGTCCGAGAAAAGCATCCGGCTGAAGTCGCTCTTTCTCGGCATGCGAGAGAGACGAGACCGCTGCTGAAGGCGCACAGCGGCATTCGGGGAGAACCGCGATTTCTCGGCCAGCAACTGCAAACTCTCCGAAGCGGTTAACAGAGAGTGGCGCCGTCCACCCACGAGAGCGAAATAGCGAAATTGCTATGCCGAGAACGTGCGATTTCAGAATACTGCATTTCCTGAAAACAGGGGGTTTTTTCTCCGCAGGAAAGAATCCACATCTCTCGACTTTCTGTAACGTCCTCTCTGAAAGCACAACGTGTGTCGCTCCTGGAACTTCTAGCTGCCTTATTAGAGGGGCTTTTCCCTTCCACTCTGTTCGTCACAGAATGCTGAAGTGTAGCATCGGAAAAACAGAGAAAAACGAAATGTCCCTAGGAATAAACGGAAAGGCATAAGAATGAGAGAGAAGCGTAGTGCAGAATGCATGGACACAAGGAGAAGACAAGAACCGCTCCTTTGCGATGTGCGCAGAAGAAGCCGCTCGTCCGAGAAAAGCATCCGGCTGAAGTCGCTCTTTCTCGGCATGCGAGAGAGACGAGACCGCTGCTGAAGGCACACAGCGGCATTCGGGGAGAACCGCGATTTCTCGGCCAGCAACTGCAAACTCTCCGAAGCGGTTAACAGAGAGTGGCGCCGTCCACCCACGAGAGCGAAATAGCGAAATTGCTATGCCGAGAACGTGCGATTTCAGAATACTGCATTTCCTGAAAACAGGGGGTTTTTTCTCCGCAGGAAAGAATCCACATCTCTCGACTTTCTGTAACGTCCTCTCTGAAAGCACAACGTGTGTCGCTCCTGGAACTTCTAGCTGCCTTATTAGAGGGGCTTTTCCCTTCCACTCTGTTCGTCACAGAATGCTGAAGTGTAGCATCGGAAAAACAGAGAAAAACGAAATGTCCCTAGGAATCAAGGGTTAAGAATGAGAGAGAAGCGTAGTGCAGAATGCATGGACACAAGGAGAAGACAAGAACCGCTCCTTTGCGATGTGCGCAGAAGAAGCCGCTCGTCCGAGAAAAGCATCCGGCTGAAGTCGCTCTTTCTCGGCATGCGAGAGAGACGAGACCGCTGCTGAAGGCGCACAGCGGCATTCGGGGAGAACCGCGATTTCTCGGCCAGCAACTGCAAACTCTCCGAAGCGGTTAACAGAGAGTGGCGCCGTCCACCCACGAGAGCGAAATAGCGAAATTGCTATGCCGAGAACGTGCGATTTCAGAATACTGCATTTCCTGAAAACAGGGGGTTTTTTCTCCGCAGGAAAGAATCCACATCTCTCGACTTTCTGTAACGTCCTCTCTGAAAGCACAACGTGTGTCGCTCCTGGAACTTCTAGCTGCCTTATTAGAGGGGCTTTTCCCTTCCACTCTGTTCGTCACAGAATGCTGAAGTGTAGCATCGGAAAAACAGAGAAAAACGAAATGTCCCTAGGAATAAACGGAAAGGCATAAGAATGAGAGAGAAGCGTAGTGCAGAATGCATGGACACAAGGAGAAGACAAGAACCGCTCCTTTGCGATGTGCGCAGAAGAAGCCGCTCGTCCGAGAAAAGCATCCGGCTGAAGTCGCTCTTTCTCGGCATGCGAGAGAGACGAGCCCGCTGCTGAAGGCACACAGCGGCATTCGGGGAGAACCGCGATTTCTCGACCAGCAACTGCAAACTCTCCGAAGCTGTTCAACGCGAGAGCCGATTTAGACGTGCGTGAGCGAAATAACGGAACTGTGATGCCAAGAACGTGTGAATTCTGCATACTGCATTTCCTGAAAACAGGGGTTTTTTTCTCCGCAGGAAAGAATCCACATCTCTCGACTTTCTGTAACGTCCTCTCTGAAAGCACAACGTGTGTCGCTCCTGGAACTTCTAGCTGCCTTATTAGAGGGGCTTTTCCCTTCCACTCTGTTCGTCACAGAATGCTGAAGTGTAGCATCGGAAAAACAGAGAAAAACGAAATGTCCCTAGGAATCAAGGGTTAAGAATGAGAGAGAAGCGTAGTGCAGAATGCATGGACACAAGGAGAAGACAAGAACCGCTCCTTTGCGATGTGCGCAGAAGAAGCCGCTCGTCCGAGAAAAGCATCCGGCTGAAGTCGCTCTTTCTCGGCATGCGAGAGAGACGAGACCGCTGCTGAAGGCACACAGCGGCATTCGGGGAGAACCGCGATTTCTCGACCAGCAACTGCAAACTCTCCGAAGCGGTTAACAGAGAGTGGCGCCGTCCACCCACGAGAGCGAAATAGCGAAATTGCTATGCCGAGAACGTGCGATTTCAGAATACTGCATTTCCTGAAAACAGGGGGTTTTTTCTCCGCAGGAAAGAATCCACATCTCTCGACTTTCTGTAACGTCCTCTCTGAAAGCACAACGTGTGTCGCTCCTGGAACTTCTAGCTGCCTTCTTAGAGGGGCTTTTCCCTTCCACTCTGTTCGTCACAGAATGCTGAAGTGTAGCATCGGAAAAACAGAGAAAAACGAAATGTCCCTAGGAATCAAGGGTTAAGAATGAGAGAGAAGCGTAGTGCAGAATGCATGGACACAAGGAGAAGACAAGAACCGCTCCTTTGCGATGTGCGCAGAAGAAGCCGCTCGTCCGAGAAAAGCATCCGGCTGAAGTCGCTCTTTCTCGGCATGCGAGAGAGACGAGACCGCTGCTGAAGGCGCACAGCGGCATTCGGGGAGAACCGCGATTTCTCGGCCAGCAACTGCAAACTCTCCGAAGCGGTTAACAGAGAGTGGCGCCGTCCACCCACGAGAGCGAAATAGCGAAATTGCTATGCCGAGAACGTGCGATTTCAGAATACTGCATTTCCTGAAAACAGGGGGTTTTTTCTCCGCAGGAAAGAATCCACATCTCTCGACTTTCTGTAACGTCCTCTCTGAAAGCACAACGTGTGTCGCTCCTGGAACTTCTAGCTGCCTTATTAGAGGGGCTTTTCCCTTCCACTCTGTTCGTCACAGAATGCTGAAGTGTAGCATCGGAAAAACAGAGAAAAACGAAATGTCCCTAGGAATAAACGGAAAGGCATAAGAATGAGAGAGAAGCGTAGTGCAGAATGCATGGACACAAGGAGAAGACAAGAACCGCTCCTTTGCGATGTGCGCAGAAGAAGCCGCTCGTCCGAGAAAAGCATCCGGCTGAAGTCGCTCTTTCTCGGCATGCGAGAGAGACGAGCCCGCTGCTGAAGGCACACAGCGGCATTCGGGGAGAACCGCGATTTCTCGGCCAGCAACTGCAAACTCTCCGAAGCGGTAAACAGAGAGTGGCGCTGTCCACCCATGAGAGCGAAATAGCGAAATTGCTATGCCGAGAACGTGCGATTTCAGAATACTGCATTTCCTGAAAACAGGGGGTTTTTTCTCCGCAGGAAAGAATCCACATCTCTCGACTTTCTGTAACGTCCTCTCTGAAAGCACAACGTGTGTCTCTCCTGGAACTTCTAGCTGCCTTATTAGAGGGCTTTTCCCTTCTACTATGTTCGTCACAGAATGCTGAAGTGTAGCATCGGAAAAACAGAGAAAAACGAAATGTCCCTAGGAATCAAGGGTTAAGAATGAGAGAGAAGCGTAGTGCAGAATGCATGGACACAAGGAGAAGTCAGAACCACTCCTTTGGGATGTGCGCAGAAGAAGCCGCTCGTCCGAGAAAAGCATCCGGCTGAAGTCGCCCTTTCTCGGCATCCGACAAGACCGCTGTTGAAGTCTGAAAGTGGTATTCGGGGAGAAAAGAGATTTAACGGGCAGCAACTGCAAACTCTCCGTAGAGATAATGTCATTGGATTGGAGAAATGTGGTATTTCGGGGAGATAATGTCCTAATTTGGGGTGAAGATGCCGTTCTGTGAGGGGGAAGCATGCATTTCTGAGAGAAAATCTCCTATTTAGGGTGAAAGTGTCATCTTGCTAACGAACTTCATGGAGAAATTATGAGGTATTTTTATGAAACCTGGTATTCCCTTGAAAGAGTATATCTGTGATCAAATGCCATATTTCTGGGAGGGAACATCTGATGTGGGGGGGAGAAGGTGATGTATGTGTGAGAAAGCTGGTGTTTCTGGGAGAAAATGTCAGGTATTGGTGAGGAAACAGATGCTAGAGAGGGAAAAGGGAGAGAAGTGGTTTCTCCCCTTTGGGAGAGAAGTGGTATTTCTGGGAGAAAATGCCCCAAATCGGGGAGTAAGTGTCATCCTGAGGCGTGTCATGGAGTAGATTTGGGAGGAAATGGAGGTGTTTCACAGAGTAGCGGCACTTCTGGGAGAAAATGTCCTCAGTGGGAAAGACAATGTCCTCTTGAGGGAAGAAAACAGGTCTTTCTTACAGCAAATGTCATCCAATTGGGAGAAAATCTCCTCTCTTGGGGAGAAAAGTGGTCTTTCTGAGAGAAGGTGTCCTCTTCTTGGCTGCAAGTGTCCCATTTGGCATTGTCATGGAGGCTTTTTGGGGAGAAAGCGTGTGGCAGTTGTAAGAGAAGGGGTATTTCTGGGAGCAAATCTCCTCTTTTTGGAAGAGAAGGTGAAATTTCCAAGGGAAAAGTGGCATTTCTGGGAGGAAATGACATAGCTGGGGGAGAAAAGTGGGAACCGGTGGGAAAGAAGATCTTGTACTGGAGAGCAACGGTGGTCTTTTTGGTGTGCCAAGTGGTCTCTTGGGGAGACAACGTGGTAAATAGGGGAGACAATGTCCTCTGGAGGAGTGTCAAGTAGTATTTGGGAGAGCAAACGTCAGGTATTTCTCGGAAACCGGCTGTTTCTGGGAGATAGTAGCAGACTTGGTTGGAAAATGACAGGTGTTTGTGAGAAAGCTGGTATTTTGGGGAAAAAAGGCCGTTTTTTAAAGAATAAGCTGGCATTTCTGGGAGAATATGTCCCATCTTTGGGAGAAAACGGGTGTATGTGGGAGAAAATGTCGTGTATTTGGGAGAAAGCTGGTGTATGTGGGAGAAAAGGCCATTGTGATGGGAGTCAGTGTGATCTTGAGGAGTGGAAAGCAGTATTCTTGAGATGAAACGTGAGGTATTTCTAAGAGTCCTGGTATTTCTGGGAGAAAATGTCTTGTTTTGGAGAGCCAAAGTCCCATTTTGGGGGCAGAAGCTGGTATTTCTGTGACACTGCCATCTTGATGGGGGTAAGTGTGACCTTGAGGAGTGAAAAGCAGCATTTTGGTTAGAAAATGGGAGCTCTTCCTAAGAGCAGTGCTATTTCTGGGAGAAAAGGAGCTCTACTGGGCATAAAAATGGTGTATCTGTGATAAAATGCCACATTTCTGAAAGAAACTGTCCTCTTGCGGAGTGTAATGCTGTATGTTCCGGAGGAAATGGGAAATATTCAGCAGAGTCCTGGTATTTCTGGGAGAAGAGGTCTGATGGGGGGGGGGGAAGGTGATGTATCTGTGAGAAAGCTGGTGTTTCTGGGAGAAAATGCCAGGTATTGGTGAGGAAACAGACGCTAGAGAGGGAAAAGGCTGGTATTTTGGGGAAAAAAGGCCGTTTGTTAAAGAATAAGCTGGCATTTCTGGGAGAATATGTCCCATCTTTGGGAGAAAACGGGTGTATGTGGGAGAAAATGTCGTGTATTTGGGAGAAAGCTGGTGTATGTGGGAGAAAAGGCCATTGTGATGGGAGTCAGTGTGATCTTGAGGAGTGGAAAGCAGTATTCTTGAGATGAAACGTGAGGTATTTCTAAGAGTCCTGGTATTTCTGGGAGAAAATGTCTTGTTTTGGAGAGCCAAAGTCCCATTTTGGGGGCAGAAGCTGGTATTTCTGTGACACTGCCATCTTGATGGGGGTAAGTGTGATCTTGAGGAGTGTAAAGCAGCCTTTTGGTTAGAAAATGGGAGCTCTTCCTAAGAGCAGTGCTATTTCTGGGAGAAAAGGAGCTCTACTGGGCATAAAAATGGTGTATCTGTGATAAAATGCCACATTTCTGAAAGAAACTGTCCTCTTGCGGAGTGTAATGCTGTATGTTCCGGAGGAAATGGGAAATATTCAGCAGAGTCCTGGTATTTCTGGGAGAAGAGGTCTGATGTGGGGGGGGGAAGGTGATGTATCTGTGAGAAAGCTGGTGTTTCTGGGAGAAAATGCCAGGTATTGGTGAGGAAACAGATGCTAGAGAGGGAAAAGGCTGGTATTTTGGGGAAAAAAGGCCGTTTTTTAAAGAATAAGCTGGCATTTCTGGGAGAATATGTCCCATCTTTGGGAGAAAACGGGTGTATGTGGGAGAAAATGTCGTGTATTTGGGAGAAAGCTGGTGTATGTGGGAGAAAAGGCCATTGTGATGGGAGTCAGTGTGATCTTGAGGAGTGGAAAGCAGTATTCTTGAGATGAAACGTGAGGTATTTCTAAGAGTCCTGGTATTTCTGGGAGAAAATGTCTTGTTTTGGAGAGCCAAAGTCCCATTTTGGGGGCAGAAGCTGGTATTTCTGTGACACTGCCATCTTGATGGGGGTAAGTGTGATCTTGAGGAGTGTAAAGCAGCCTTTTGGTTAGAAAATGGGAGCTCTTCCTAAGAGCAGTGCTATTTCTGGGAGAAAAGGAGCTCTACTGGGCATAAAAATGGTGTATCTGTGATAAAATGCCACATTTCTGAAAGAAACTGTCCTCTTGCGGAGTGTAATGCTGTATGTTCCGGAGGAAACGGGAAATATTCAGCAGAGTCCTGGTATTTCTGGGAGAAGAGGTCTGATGTGGGGGGGGAAGGTGATTTATCTGTGAGAAAGCTGGTGTTTCTGGGAGAAAATGCCAGGTATTGGTGAGGAAACAGATGCTAGAGAGGGAAAAGGCTGGTATTTTGGGGAAAAAAGGCCGTTTGTTAAAGAATAAGCTGGCATTTCTGGGAGAATATGTCCCATCTTTGGGAGAAAACGGGTGTATGTGGGAGAAAATGTCGTGTATTTGGGAGAAAGCTGGTGTATGTGGGAGAAAAGGCCATTGTGATGGGAGTCAGTGTGATCTTGAGGAGTGGAAAGCAGTATTCTTGAGATGAAACGTGAGGTATTTCTAAGAGTCCTGGTATTTCTGGGAGAAAATGTCTTGTTTTGGAGAGCCAAAGTCCCATTTTGGGGGCAGAAGCTGGTATTTCTGTGACACTGCCATCTTGATGGGGGTAAGTGTGATCTTGAGGAGTGTAAAGCAGCATTTTGGTTAGAAAATGGGAGCTCTTCCTAAGAGCAGTGCTATTTCTGGGAGAAAAGGAGCTCTACTGGGCATAAAAATGGTGTACCTGTGATAAAATGCCACATTTCTGAAAGAAACTGTCCTCTTGCGGAGTGTAATGCTGTATGTTCCGGAGGAAACGGGAAATATTCAGCAGAGTCCTGGTATTTCTGGGAGAAGAGGTCTGATGTGGGGGGGGGAAGGTGATGTATCTGTGAGAAAGCTGGTGTTTCTGGGAGAAAATGCCAGGTATTGGTGAGGAAACAGATGCTAGAGAGGGAAAAGGCTGGTATTTTGGGGAAAAAAGGCCGTTTTTTAAAGAATAAGCTGGCATTTCTGGGAGAATATGTCCCATCTTTGGGAGAAAACGGGTGTATGTGGGAGAAAATGTCGTGTATTTGGGAGAAAGCTGGTGTATGTGGGAGAAAAGGCCATTGTGATGGGAGTCAGTGTGATCTTGAGGAGTGGAAAGCAGTATTCTTGAGATGAAACGTGAGGTATTTCTAAGAGTCCTGGTATTTCTGGGAGAAAATGTCTTGTTTTGGAGAGCCAAAGTCCCATTTTGGGGGCAGAAGCTGGTATTTCTGTGACACTGCCATCTTGATGGGGGTAAGTGTGATCTTGAGGAGTGTAAAGCAGCCTTTTGGTTAGAAAATGGGAGCTCTTCCTAAGAGCAGTGCTATTTCTGGGAGAAAAGGAGCTCTACTGGGCATAAAAATGGTGTATCTGTGATAAAATGCCACATTTCTGAAAGAAACTGTCCTCTTGCGGAGTGTAATGCTGTATGTTCCGGAGGAAACGGGAAATATTCAGCAGAGTCCTGGTATTTCTGGGAGAAGAGGTCTGATGTGGGGGGGGGAAGGTGATGTATCTGTGAGAAAGCTGGTGTTTCTGGGAGAAAATGCCAGGTATTGGTGAGGAAACAGATGCTAGAGAGGGAAAAGGCTGGTATTTTGGGGAAAAAAGGCCGTTTTTTAAAGAATAAGCTGGCATTTCTGGGAGAATATGTCCCATCTTTGGGAGAAAACGGGTGTATGTGGGAGAAAATGTCGTGTATTTGGGAGAAAGCTGGTGTATGTGGGAGAAAAGGCCATTGTGATGGGAGTCAGTGTGATCTTGAGGAGTGGAAAGCAGTATTCTTGAGATGAAACGTGAGGTATTTCTAAGAGTCCTGGTATTTCTGGGAGAAAATGTCTTGTTTTGGAGAGCCAAAGTCCCATTTTGGGGGCAGAAGCTGGTATTTCTGTGACACTGCCATCTTGATGGGGGTAAGTGTGATCTTGAGGAGTGTAAAGCAGCCTTTTGGTTAGAAAATGGGAGCTCTTCCTAAGAGCAGTGCTATTTCTGGGAGAAAAGGAGCTCTACTGGGCATAAAAATGGTGTATCTGTGATAAAATGCCACATTTCTGAAAGAAACTGTCCTCTTGCGGAGTGTAATGCTGTATGTTCCGGAGGAAACGGGAAATATTCAGCAGAGTCCTGGTATTTCTGGGAGAAGAGGTCTGATGTGGGGGGGGGAAGGTGATGTATCTGTGAGAAAGCTGGTGTTTCTGGGAGAAAATGCCAGGTATTGGTGAGGAAACAGATGCTAGAGAGGGAAAAGGCTGGTATTTTGGGGAAAAAAGGCCGTTTTTTAAAGAATAAGCTGGCATTTCTGGGAGAATATGTCCCATCTTTGGGAGAAAACGGGTGTATGTGGGAGAAAATGTCGTGTATTTGGGAGAAAGCTGGTGTATGTGGGAGAAAAGGCCATTGTGATGGGAGTCAGTGTGATCTTGAGGAGTGGAAAGCAGTATTCTTGAGATGAAACGTGAGGTATTTCTAAGAGTCCTGGTATTTCTGGGAGAAAATGTCTTGTTTTGGAGAGCCAAAGTCCCATTTTGGGGGCAGAAGCTGGTATTTCTGTGACACTGCCATCTTGATGGGGGTAAGTGTGATCTTGAGGAGTGTAAAGCAGCATTTTGGTTAGAAAATGGGAGCTCTTCCTAAGAGCAGTGCTATTTCTGGGAGAAAAGGAGCTCTACTGGGCATAAAAATGGTGTATCTGTGATAAAATGCCACATTTCTGAAAGAAACTGTCCTCTTGCGGAGTGTAATGCTGTATGTTCCGGAGGAAATGGGAAATATTCAGCAGAGTCCTGGTATTTCTGGGAGAAGAGGTCTGATGTGGGGGGGGGAAGGTGATGTACCTGTTAGAAAGCTGGTGTTTCTGGGAGAAAATGCCAGGTATTGGTGAGGAAACAGATGCTAGAGAGGGAAAAGGCCATCCCTTTGGGAGAGAAGTGGTATTTCTGGGAGAAAATGCCCCAAATCGGGGAGTAAGTGTCATCCTGAGGCGTGTCATGGAGTAGATTTGGGAGGAAATGGAGGTGTTTCACAGAGTAGCGGCACTTCTGGGAGAAAATGTCCTCAGTGGGAAAGACAATGTCCTCTTGAGGGAAGAAAACAGGTCTTTCTTACAGCAAATGTCATCCAATTGGGAGAAAATCTCCTCTCTTGGGGAGAAAAGTGGTCTTTCTGAGAGAAGGTGTCCTCTTCTTGGCTGCAAGTGTCCCATTTGGCATTGTCATGGAGGCTTTTTGGGGAGAAAGCGTGTGGCAGTTGTAAGAGAAGGGGTATTTCTGGGAGCAAATCTCCTCTTTTTGGAAGAGAAGGTGAAATTTCCAAGGGAAAAGTGGCATTTCTGGGAGGAAATGACATAGCTGGGGGAGAAAAGTGGGAACCGGTGGGAAAGAAGATCTTGTACTGGAGAGCAACGGTGGTCTTTTTGGTGTGCCAAGTGGTCTCTTGGGGAGACAACGTGGTAAATAGGGGAGACAATGTCCTCTGGAGGAGTGTCAAGTAGTATTTGGGAGAGCAAACGTCAGGTATTTCTCGGAAACCGGCTGTTTCTGGGAGATAGTAGCAGACTTGGTTGGAAAATGACAGGTGTTTGTGAGAAAGCTGGTATTTTGGGAAAAAAAGGCCGTTTTTTAAAGAATAAGCTGGCATTTCTGGGAGAATATGTCCCATCTTTGGGAGAAAACGGGTGTATGTGGGAGAAAATGTCGTGTATTTGGGAGAAAGCTGGTGTATGTGGGAGAAAAGGCCATCTTGATGGGGGTAAGTGTGATCTTGAGGAGTGTAAAGCAGCATTTTGGTTAGAAAATGGGAGCTCTTCCTAAGAGCAGTGCTATTTCTGGGAGAAAAGGAGCTCTACTGGGCATAAAAATGGTGTATCTGTGATAAAATGCCACATTTCTGAAAGAAACTGTCCTCTTGCGGAGTGTAATGCTGTATGTTCCGGAGGAAATGGGAAATATTCAGCAGAGTCCTGGTATTTCTGGGAGAAGAGGTCTGATGGGGGGAAGGTGATGTATCTGTGAGAAAGCTGGTGTTTCTGGGAGAAAATGCCAGGTATTGGTGAGGAAACAGATGCTAGAGAGGGAAAAGGCCATCCCTTTGGGAGAGAAGTGGTATTTCTGGGAGAAAATGCCCCAAATCGGGGAGTAAGTGTCATCCTGAGGCGTGTCATGGAGTAGATTTGGGAGGAAATGGAGGTGTTTCACAGAGTAGCGGCACTTCTGGGAGAAAATGTCCTCAGTGGGAAAGACAATGTCCTCTTGAGAGAAGAAAAGAGGTCTTTCTTACAGCAAATGTCATCCAATTGGGAGAAAATCTCCTCTCTTGGGGAGAAAAGTGGTCTTTCTGAGAGAAGGTGTCCTCTTCTTGGCTGCAAGTGTCCCATTTGGCATTGTCATGGAGGCTTTTTGGGGAGAAAGCGTGTGGCAGTTGTAAGAGAAGGGGTATTTCTGGGAGCAAATCTCCTCTTTTTGGAAGAGAAGGTGAAATTTCCAAGGGAAAAGTGGCATTTCTGGGAGGAAATGACATAGCTGGGGGAGAAAAGTGGGAACCGGTGGGAAAGAAGATCTTGTACTGGAGAGCAACGGTGGTCTTTTTGGTGTGCCAAGTGGTCTCTTGGGGAGACAACGTGGTAAATAGGGGAGACAATGTCCTCTGGAGGAGTGTCAAGTAGTATTTGGGAGAGCAAACGTCAGGTATTTCTCGGAAACCGGCTGTTTCTGGGAGATAGTAGCAGACTTGGTTGGAAAATGACAGGTGTTTGTGAGAAAGCTGGTATTTTGGGAAAAAAAGGCCGTTTTTTAAAGAATAAGCTGGCATTTCTGGGAGAATATGTCCCATCTTTGGGAGAAAACGGGTGTATGTGGGAGAAAATGTCGTGTATTTGGGAGAAAGCTGGTGTATGTGGGAGAAAAGGCCATCTTGATGGGGGTAAGTGTGATCTTGAGGAGTGTAAAGCAGCATTTTGGTTAGAAAATGGGAGCTCTTCCTAAGAGCAGTGCTATTTCTGGGAGAAAAGGAGCTCTACTGGGCATAAAAATGGTGTATCTGTGATAAAATGCCACATTTCTGAAAGAAACTGTCCTCTTGCGGAGCGTAATGCTGTATGTTCCGGAGGAAATGGGAAATATTCAGCAGAGTCCTGGTATTTCTGGGAGAAGAGGTCTGATGTGGGGGGGGGAAGGTGATGTATCTGTGAGAAAGCTGGTGTTTCTGGGAGAAAATGCCAGGTATTGGTGAGGAAACAGATGCTAGAGAGGGAAAAGGCCATCCCTTTGGGAGAGAAGTGGTATTTCTGGGAGAAAATGCCCCAAATCGGGGAGTAAGTGTCATCCTGAGGCGTGTCATGGAGTAGATTTGGGAGGAAATGGAGGTGTTTCACAGAGTAGCGGCACTTCTGGGAGAAAATGTCCTCAGTGGGAAAGACAATGTCCTCTTGAGGGAAGAAAACAGGTCTTTCTTACAGCAAATGTCATCCAATTGGGAGAAAATCTCCTCTCTTGGGGAGAAAAGTGGTCTTTCTGAGAGAAGGTGTCCTCTTCTTGGCTGCAAGTGTCCCATTTGGCATTGTCATGGAGGCTTTTTGGGGAGAAAGCGTGTGGCAGTTGTAAGAGAAGGGGTATTTCTGGGAGCAAATCTCCTCTTTTTGGAAGAGAAGGTGAAATTTCCAAGGGAAAAGTGGCATTTCTGGGAGGAAATGACATAGCTGGGGGAGAAAAGTGGGAACCGGTGGGAAAGAAGATCTTGTACTGGAGAGCAACGGTGGTCTTTTTGGTGTGCCAAGTGGTCTCTTGGGGAGACAACGTGGTAAATAGGGGAGACAATGTCCTCTGGAGGAGTGTCAAGTAGTATTTGGGAGAGCAAACGTCAGGTATTTCTCGGAAACCGGCTGTTTCTGGGAGATAGTAGCAGACTTGGTTGGAAAATGACAGGTGTTTGTGAGAAAGCTGGTATTTTGGGAAAAAAAGGCCGTTTTTTAAAGAATAAGCTGGCATTTCTGGGAGAATATGTCCCATCTTTGGGAGAAAACGGGTGTATGTGGGAGAAAATGTCGTGTATTTGGGAGAAAGCTGGTGTATGTGGGAGAAAAGGCCATCTTGATGGGGGTAAGTGTGATCTTGAGGAGTGTAAAGCAGCATTTTGGTTAGAAAATGGGAGCTCTTCCTAAGAGCAGTGCTATTTCTGGGAGAAAAGGAGCTCTACTGGGCATAAAAATGGTGTATCTGTGATAAAATGCCACATTTCTGAAAGAAACTGTCCTCTTGCGGAGTGTAATGCTGTATGTTCCGGAGGAAATGGGAAATATTCAGCAGAGTCCTGGTATTTCTGGGAGAAGAGGTCTGATGTGGGGGGGGGAAGGTGATGTATCTGTGAGAAAGCTGGTGTTTCTGGGAGAAAATGCCAGGTATTGGTGAGGAAACAGATGCTAGAGAGGGAAAAGGCCATCCCTTTGGGAGAGAAGTGGTATTTCTGGGAGAAAATGCCCCAAATCGGGGAGTAAGTGTCATCCTGAGGCGTGTCATGGAGTAGATTTGGGAGGAAATGGAGGTGTTTCACAGAGTAGCGGCACTTCTGGGAGAAAATGTCCTCAGTGGGAAAGACAATGTCCTCTTGAGGGAAGAAAAGAGGTCTTTCTTACAGCAAATGTCATCCAATTGGGAGAAAATCTCCTCTCTTGGGGAGAAAAGTGGTCTTTCTGAGAGAAGGTGTCCTCTTCTTGGCTGCAAGTGTCCCATTTGGCATTGTCATGGAGGCTTTTTGGGGAGAAAGCGTGTGGCAGTTGTAAGAGAAGGGGTATTTCTGGGAGCAAATCTCCTCTTTTTGGAAGAGAAGGTGAAATTTCCAAGGGAAAAGTGGCATTTCTGGGAGGAAATGACATAGCTGGGGGAGAAAAGTGGGAACCGGTGGGAAAGAAGATCTTGTACTGGAGAGCAACGGTGGTCTTTTTGGTGTGCCAAGTGGTCTCTTGGGGAGACAACGTGGTAAATAGGGGAGACAATGTCCTCTGGAGGAGTGTCAAGTAGTATTTGGGAGAGCAAACGTCAGGTATTTCTCGGAAACCGGCTGTTTCTGGGAGATAGTAGCAGACTTGGTTGGAAAATGACAGGTGTTTGTGAGAAAGCTGGTATTTTGGGGAAAAAAGGCCGTTTGTTAAAGAATAAGCTGGCATTTCTGGGAGAATATGTCCCATCTTTGGGAGAAAACGGGTGTATGTGGGAGAAAATGTCGTGTATTTGGGAGAAAGCTGGTGTATGTGGGAGAAAAGGCCATTGTGATGGGAGTCAGTGTGATCTTGAGGAGTGGAAAGCAGTATTCTTGAGATGAAACGTGAGGTATTTCTAAGAGTCCTGGTATTTCTGGGAGAAAATGTCTTGTTTTGGAGAGCCAAAGTCCCATTTTGGGGGCAGAAGCTGGTATTTCTGTGACACTGCCATCTTGATGGGGGTAAGTGTGATCTTGAGGAGTGTAAAGCAGCCTTTTGGTTAGAAAATGGGAGCTCTTCCTAAGAGCAGTGCTATTTCTGGGAGAAAAGGAGCTCTACTGGGCATAAAAATGGTGTATCTGTGATAAAATGCCACATTTCTGAAAGAAACTGTCCTCTTGCGGAGTGTAATGCTGTATGTTCCGGAGGAAATGGGAAATATTCAGCAGAGTCCTGGTATTTCTGGGAGAAGAGGTCTGATGTGGGGGGGGGAAGGTGATGTATCTGTGAGAAAGCTGGTGTTTCTGGGAGAAAATGCCAGGTATTGGTGAGGAAACAGATGCTAGAGAGGGAAAAGGCCATCCCTTTGGGAGAGAAGTGGTATTTCTGGGAGAAAATGCCCCAAATCGGGGAGTAAGTGTCATCCTGAGGCGTGTCATGGAGTAGATTTGGGAGGAAATGGAGGTGTTTCACAGAGTAGCGGCACTTCTGGGAGAAAATGTCCTCAGTGGGAAAGACAATGTCCTCTTGAGGGAAGAAAAGAGGTCTTTCTTACAGCAAATGTCATCCAATTGGGAGAAAATCTCCTCTCTTGGGGAGAAAAGTGGTCTTTCTGAGAGAAGGTGTCCTCTTCTTGGCTGCAAGTGTCCCATTTGGCATTGTCATGGAGGCTTTTTGGGGAGAAAGCGTGTGGCAGTTGTAAGAGAAGGGGTATTTCTGGGAGCAAATCTCCTCTTTTTGGAAGAGAAGGTGAAATTTCCAAGGGAAAAGTGGCATTTCTGGGAGGAAATGACATAGCTGGGGGAGAAAAGTGGGAACCGGTGGGAAAGAAGATCTTGTACTGGAGAGCAACGGTGGTCTTTTTGGTGTGCCAAGTGGTCTCTTGGGGAGACAACGTGGTAAATAGGGGAGACAATGTCCTCTGGAGGAGTGTCAAGTAGTATTTGGGAGAGCAAACGTCAGGTATTTCTCGGAAACCGGCTGTATCTGGGAGATAGTAGCAGACTTGGTTGGAAAATGACAGGTGTTTGTGAGAAAGCTGGTATTTTGGGAAAAAAAGGCCGTTTTTTAAAGAATAAGCTGGCATTTCTGGGAGAATATGTCCCATCTTTGGGAGAAAACGGGTGTATGTGGGAGAAAATGTCGTGTATTTGGGAGAAAGCTGGTGTATGTGGGAGAAAAGGCCATTGTGATGGGAGTCAGTGTGATCTTGAGGAGTGGAAAGCAGTATTCTTGAGATGAAACGTGAGGTATTTCTAAGAGTCCTGGTATTTCTGGGAGAAAATGTCTTGTTTTGGAGAGCCAAAGTCCCATTTTGGGGGCAGAAGCTGGTATTTCTGTGACACTGCCATCTTGATGGGGGTAAGTGTGATCTTGAGGAGTGTAAAGCAGCATTTTGGTTAGAAAATGGGAGCTCTTCCTAAGAGCAGTGCTATTTCTGGGAGAAAAGGAGCTCTACTGGGCATAAAAATGGTGTATCTGTGATAAAATGCCACATTTCTGAAAGAAACTGTCCTCTTGCGGAGTGTAATGCTGTATGTTCCGGAGGAAATGGGAAATATTCAGCAGAGTCCTGGTATTTCTGGGAGAAGAGGTCTGATGTGGGGGGGGGAAGGTGATGTATCTGTGAGAAAGCTGGTGTTTCTGGGAGAAAATGCCAGGTATTGGTGAGGAAACAGATGCTAGAGAGGGAAAAGGCTGGTATTTTGGGGAAAAAAGGCCGTTTGTTAAAGAATAAGCTGGCATTTCTGGGAGAATATGTCCCATCTTTGGGAGAAAACGGGTGTATGTGGGAGAAAATGTCGTGTATTTGGGAGAAAGCTGGTGTATGTGGGAGAAAAGGCCATTGTGATGGGAGTCAGTGTGATCTTGAGGAGTGGAAAGCAGTATTCTTGAGATGAAACGTGAGGTATTTCTAAGAGTCCTGGTATTTCTGGGAGAAAATGTCTTGTTTTGGAGAGCCAAAGTCCCATTTTGGGGGCAGAAGCTGGTATTTCTGTGACACTGCCATCTTGATGGGGGTAAGTGTGATCTTGAGGAGTGTAAAGCAGCATTTTGGTTAGAAAATGGGAGCTCTTCCTAAGAGCAGTGCTATTTCTGGGAGAAAAGGAGCTCTACTGGGCATAAAAATGGTGTATCTGTGATAAAATGCCACATTTCTGAAAGAAACTGTCCTCTTGCGGAGTGTAATGCTGTATGTTCCGGAGGAAATGGGAAATATTCAGCAGAGTCCTGGTATTTCTGGGAGAAGAGGTCTGATGTGGGGGGGGGAAGGTGATGTATCTGTGAGAAAGCTGGTGTTTCTGGGAGAAAATGCCAGGTATTGGTGAGGAAACAGATGCTAGAGAGGGAAAAGGCTGGTATTTTTGGGAAAAAAGGCCGTTTGTTAAAGAATAAGCTGGCATTTCTGGGAGAATATGTCCCATCTTTGGGAGAAAACGGGTGTATGTGGGAGAAAATGTCGTGTATTTGGGAGAAAGCTGGTGTATGTGGGAGAAAAGGCCATTGTGATGGGAGTCAGTGTGATCTTGAGGAGTGGAAAGCAGTATTCTTGAGATGAAACGTGAGGTATTTCTAAGAGTCCTGGTATTTCTGGGAGAAAATGTCTTGTTTTGGAGAGCCAAAGTCCCATTTTGGGGGCAGAAGCTGGTATTTCTGTGACACTGCCATCTTGATGGGGGTAAGTGTGATCTTGAGGAGTGAAAAGCAGCATTTTGGTTAGAAAATGGGAGCTCTTCCTAAGAGCAGTGCTATTTCTGGGAGAAAAGGAGCTCTACTGGGCATAAAAATGGTGTATCTGTGATAAAATGCCACATTTCTGAAAGAAACTGTCCTCTTGCGGAGTGTAATGCTGTATGTTCCGGAGGAAATGGGAAATATTCAGCAGAGTCCTGGTATTTCTGGGAGAAGAGGTCTGATGTGGGGGGGGGAAGGTGATGTATCTGTGAGAAAGCTGGTGTTTCTGGGAGAAAATGCCAGGTATTGGTGAGGAAACAGATGCTAGAGAGGGAAAAAACTGGTATTTTGGGGAAAAAAGGCCGATTTTTAAAGAATAAGCTGGCATTTCTGGGAGAATATGTCCCATCTTTGGGAGAAAACGGGTGTATGTGGGAGAAAATGTCGTGTATTTGGGAGAAAGCTGGTGTATGTGGGAGAAAAGGCCATTGTGATGGGAGTCAGTGTGATCTTGAGGAGTGGAAAGCAGTATTCTTGAGATGAAACGTGAGGTATTTCTAAGAGTCCTGGTATTTCTGGGAGAAAATGTCTTGTTTTGGAGAGCCAAAGTCCCATTTTGGGGGCAGAAGCTGGTATTTCTGTGACACTGCCATCTTGATGGGGGTAAGTGTGATCTTGAGGAGTGTAAAGCAGCATTTTGGTTAGAAAATGGGAGCTCTTCCTAAGAGCAGTGCTATTTCTGGGAGAAAAGGAGCTCTACTGGGCATAAAAATGGTGTATCTGTGATAAAATGCCACATTTCTGAAAGAAACTGTCCTCTTGCGGAGTGTAATGCTGTATGTTCCGGAGGAAATGGGAAATATTCAGCAGAGTCCTGGTATTTCTGGGAGAAGAGGTCTGATGTGGGGGGGGGAAGGTGATGTATCTGTGAGAAAGCTGGTGTTTCTGGGAGAAAATGCCAGGTATTGGTGAGGAAACAGACGCTAGAGAGGGAAAAAACTGGTATTTTGGGGAAAAAAGGCCGATTTTTAAAGAATAAGCTGGCATTTCTGGGAGAATATGTCCCATCTTTGGGAGAAAACGGGTGTATGTGGGAGAAAATGTCGTGTATTTGGGAGAAAGCTGGTGTATGTGGGAGAAAAGGCCATTGTGATGGGAGTCAGTGTGATCTTGAGGAGTGGAAAGCAGTATTCTTGAGATGAAACGTGAGGTATTTCTAAGAGTCCTGGTATTTCTGGGAGAAAATGTCTTGTTTTGGAGAGCCAAAGTCCCATTTTGGGGGCAGAAGCTGGTATTTCTGTGACACTGCCATCTTGATGGGGGTAAGTGTGATCTTGAGGAGTGTAAAGCAGCATTTTGGTTAGAAAATGGGAGCTCTTCCTAAGAGCAGTGCTATTTCTGGGAGAAAAGGAGCTCTACTGGGCATAAAAATGGTGTATCTGTGATAAAATGCCACATTTCTGAAAGAAACTGTCCTCTTGCGGAGTGTAATGCTGTATGTTCCGGAGGAAATGGGAAATATTCAGCAGAGTCCTGGTATTTCTGGGAGAAGAGGTCTGATGTGGGGGGGGGAAGGTGATGTATCTGTGAGAAAGCTGGTGTTTCTGGGAGAAAATGCCAGGTATTGGTGAGGAAACAGACGCTAGAGAGGGAAAAAACTGGTATTTTGGGGAAAAAAGGCCGATTTTTAAAGAATAAGCTGGCATTTCTGGGAGAATATGTCCCATCTTTGGGAGAAAACGGGTGTATGTGGGAGAAAATGTCGTGTATTTGGGAGAAAGCTGGTGTATGTGGGAGAAAAGGCCATTGTGATGGGAGTCAGTGTGATCTTGAGGAGTGGAAAGCAGTATTCTTGAGATGAAACGTGAGGTATTTCTAAGAGTCCTGGTATTTCTGGGAGAAAATGTCTTGTTTTGGAGAGCCAAAGTCCCATTTTGGGGGCAGAAGCTGGTATTTCTGTGACACTGCCATCTTGATGGGGGTAAGTGTGATCTTGAGGAGTGTAAAGCAGCATTTTGGTTAGAAAATGGGAGCTCTTCCTAAGAGCAGTGCTATTTCTGGGAGAAAAGGAGCTCTACTGGGCATAAAAATGGTGTATCTGTGATAAAATGCCACATTTCTGAAAGAAACTGTCCTCTTGCGGAGTGTAATGCTGTATGTTCCGGAGGAAATGGGAAATATTCAGCAGAGTCCTGGTATTTCTGGGAGAAGAGGTCTGATGTGGGGGGGGGAAGGTGATGTATCTGTGAGAAAGCTGGTGTTTCTGGGAGAAAATGCCAGGTATTGGTGAGGAAACAGATGCTAGAGAGGGAAAAGGCTGGTATTTTGGGGAAAAAAGGCCGTTTGTTAAAGAATAAGCTGGCATTTCTGGGAGAATATGTCCCATCTTTGGGAGAAAACGGGTGTATGTGGGAGAAAATGTCGTGTATTTGGGAGAAAGCTGGTGTATGTGGGAGAAAAGGCCATTGTGATGGGAGTCAGTGTGATCTTGAGGAGTGGAAAGCAGTATTCTTGAGATGAAACGTGAGGTATTTCTAAGAGTCCTGGTATTTCTGGGAGAAAATGTCTTGTTTTGGAGAGCCAAAGTCCCATTTTGGGGGCAGAAGCTGGTATTTCTGTGACACTGCCATCTTGATGGGGGTAAGTGTGATCTTGAGGAGTGTAAAGCAGCATTTTGGTTAGAAAATGGGAGCTCTTCCTAAGAGCAGTGCTATTTCTGGGAGAAAAGGAGCTCTACTGGGCATAAAAATGGTGTATCTGTGATAAAATGCCACATTTCTGAAAGAAACTGTCCTCTTGCGGAGTGTAATGCTGTATGTTCCGGAGGAAATGGGAAATATTCAGCAGAGTCCTGGTATTTCTGGGAGAAGAGGTCTGATGTGGGGGGGGGAAGGTGATGTATCTGTGAGAAAGCTGGTGTTTCTGGGAGAAAATGCCAGGTATTGGTGAGGAAACAGATGCTAGAGAGGGAAAAGGCTGGTATTTTGGGGAAAAAAGGCCGTTTGTTAAAGAATAAGCTGGCATTTCTGGGAGAATATGTCCCATCTTTGGGAGAAAACGGGTGTATGTGGGAGAAAATGTCGTGTATTTGGGAGAAAGCTGGTGTATGTGGGAGAAAAGGCCATTGTGATGGGAGTCAGTGTGATCTTGAGGAGTGGAAAGCAGTATTCTTGAGATGAAACGTGAGGTATTTCTAAGAGTCCTGGTATTTCTGGGAGAAAATGTCTTGTTTTGGAGAGCCAAAGTCCCATTTTGGGGGCAGAAGCTGGTATTTCTGTGACACTGCCATCTTGATGGGGGTAAGTGTGATCTTGAGGAGTGTAAAGCAGCATTTTGGTTAGAAAATGGGAGCTCTTCCTAAGAGCAGTGCTATTTCTGGGAGAAAAGGAGCTCTACTGGGCATAAAAATGGTGTATCTGTGATAAAATGCCACATTTCTGAAAGAAACTGTCCTCTTGCGGAGTGTAATGCTGTATGTTCCGGAGGAAATGGGAAATATTCAGCAGAGTCCTGGTATTTCTGGGAGAAGAGGTCTGATGTGGGGGGGGGAAGGTGATGTATCTGTGAGAAAGCTGGTGTTTCTGGGAGAAAATGCCAGGTATTGGTGAGGAAACAGATGCTAGAGAGGGAAAAAACTGGTATTTTGGGGAAAAAAGGCCGATTTTTAAAGAATAAGCTGGCATTTCTGGGAGAATATGTCCCATCTTTGGGAGAAAACGGGTGTATGTGGGAGAAAATGTCGTGTATTTGGGAGAAAGCTGGTGTATGTGGGAGAAAAGGCCATTGTGATGGGAGTCAGTGTGATCTTGAGGAGTGGAAAGCAGTATTCTTGAGATGAAACGTGAGGTATTTCTAAGAGTCCTGGTATTTCTGGGAGAAAATGTCTTGTTTTGGAGAGCCAAAGTCCCATTTTGGGGGCAGAAGCTGGTATTTCTGTGACACTGCCATCTTGATGGGGGTAAGTGTGATCTTGAGGAGTGTAAAGCAGCATTTTGGTTAGAAAATGGGAGCTCTTCCTAAGAGCAGTGCTATTTCTGGGAGAAAAGGAGCTCTACTGGGCATAAAAATGGTGTATCTGTGATAAAATGCCACATTTCTGAAAGAAACTGTCCTCTTGCGGAGTGTAATGCTGTATGTTCCGGAGGAAATGGGAAATATTCAGCAGAGTCCTGGTATTTCTGGGAGAAGAGGTCTGATGTGGGGGGGGGGAAGGTGATGTATCTGTGAGAAAGCTGGTGTTTCTGGGAGAAAATGCCAGGTATTGGTGAGGAAACAGATGCTAGAGAGGGAAAAGGCTGGTATTTTGGGGAAAAAAGGCCGTTTGTTAAAGAATAAGCTGGCATTTCTGGGAGAATATGTCCCATCTTTGGGAGAAAACGGGTGTATGTGGGAGAAAATGTCGTGTATTTGGGAGAAAGCTGGTGTATGTGGGAGAAAAGGCCATTGTGATGGGAGTCAGTGTGATCTTGAGGAGTGGAAAGCAGTATTCTTGAGATGAAACGTGAGGTATTTCTAAGAGTCCTGGTATTTCTGGGAGAAAATGTCTTGTTTTGGAGAGCCAAAGTCCCATTTTGGGGGCAGAAGCTGGTATTTCTGTGACACTGCCATCTTGATGGGGGTAAGTGTGATCTTGAGGAGTGTAAAGCAGCATTTTGGTTAGAAAATGGGAGCTCTTGCTAAGAGCAGTGCTATTTCTGGGAGAAAAGGAGCTCTACTGGGCATAAAAATGGTGTATCTGTGATAAAATGCCACATTTCTGAAAGAAACTGTCCTCTTGCGGAGTGTAATGCTGTATGTTCCGGAGGAAATGGGAAATATTCAGCAGAGTCCTGGTATTTCTGGGAGAAGAGGTCTGATGTGGGGGGGGGAAGGTGATGTATCTGTGAGAAAGCTGGTGTTTCTGGGAGAAAATGCCAGGTATTGGTGAGGAAACAGACGCTAGAGAGGGAAAAAACTGGTATTTTGGGGAAAAAAGGCCGATTTTTAAAGAATAAGCTGGCATTTCTGGGAGAATATGTCCCATCTTTGGGAGAAAACGGGTGTATGTGGGAGAAAATGTCGTGTATTTGGGAGAAAGCTGGTGTATGTGGGAGAAAAGGCCATTGTGATGGGAGTCAGTGTGATCTTGAGGAGTGGAAAGCAGTATTCTTGAGATGAAACGTGAGGTATTTCTAAGAGTCCTGGTATTTCTGGGAGAAAATGTCTTGTTTTGGAGAGCCAAAGTCCCATTTTGGGGGCAGAAGCTGGTATTTCTGTGACACTGCCATCTTGATGGGGGTAAGTGTGATCTTGAGGAGTGTAAAGCAGCATTTTGGTTAGAAAATGGGAGCTCTTCCTAAGAGCAGTGCTATTTCTGGGAGAAAAGGAGCTCTACTGGGCATAAAAATGGTGTATCTGTGATAAAATGCCACATTTCTGAAAGAAACTGTCCTCTTGCGGAGTGTAATGCTGTATGTTCCGGAGGAAATGGGAAATATTCAGCAGAGTCCTGGTATTTCTGGGAGAAGAGGTCTGATGTGGGGGGGGGAAGGTGATGTATCTGTGAGAAAGCTGGTGTTTCTGGGAGAAAATGCCAGGTATTGGTGAGGAAACAGATGCTAGAGAGGGAAAAGGCTGGTATTTTGGGGAAAAAAGGCCGTTTTTTAAAGAATAAGCTGGCATTTCTGGGAGAATATGTCCCATCTTTGGGAGAAAACGGGTGTATGTGGGAGAAAATGTCGTGTATTTGGGAGAAAGCTGGTGTATGTGGGAGAAAAGGCCATTGTGATGGGAGTCAGTGTGATCTTGAGGAGTGGAAAGCAGTATTCTTGAGATGAAACGTGAGGTATTTCTAAGAGTCCTGGTATTTCTGGGAGAAAATGTCTTGTTTTGGAGAGCCAAAGTCCCATTTTGGGGGCAGAAGCTGGTATTTCTGTGACACTGCCATCTTGATGGGGGGAAGTGTGATCTTGAGGAGTGAAAAGCAGCATTTTGGTTAGAAAATGGGAGCTCTTCCTAAGAGCAGTGCTATTTCTGGGAGAAAAGGAGCTCTACTGGGCATAAAAATGGTGTATCTGTGATAAAATGCCACATTTCTGAAAGAAACTGTCCTCTTGCGGAGTGTAATGCTGTATGTTCCGGAGGAAATGGGAAATATTCAGCAGAGTCCTGGTATTTCTGGGAGAAGAGGTCTGATGTGGGGGGGGGAAGGTGATGTATCTGTGAGAAAGCTGGTGTTTCTGGGAGAAAATGCCAGGTATTGGTGAGGAAACAGACGCTAGAGAGGGAAAAGGCTGGTATTTTGGGGAAAAAAGGCCGTTTTTTAAAGAATAAGCTGGCATTTCTGGGAGAATATGTCCCATCTTTGGGAGAAAACGGGTGTATGTGGGAGAAAATGTCGTGTATTTGGGAGAAAGCTGGTGTATGTGGGAGAAAAGGCCATTGTGATGGGAGTCAGTGTGATCTTGAGGAGTGGAAAGCAGTATTCTTGAGATGAAACGTGAGGTATTTCTAAGAGTCCTGGTATTTCTGGGAGAAAATGTCTTGTTTTGGAGAGCCAAAGTCCCATTTTGGGGGCAGAAGCTGGTATTTCTGTGACACTGCCATCTTGATGGGGGTAAGTGTGATCTTGAGGAGTGTAAAGCAGCCTTTTGGTTAGAAAATGGGAGCTCTTCCTAAGAGCAGTGCTATTTCTGGGAGAAAAGGAGCTCTACTGGGCATAAAAATGGTGTATCTGTGATAAAATGCCACATTTCTGAAAGAAACTGTCCTCTTGCGGAGTGTAATGCTGTATGTTCCGGAGGAAATGGGAAATATTCAGCAGAGTCCTGGTATTTCTGGGAGAAGAGGTCTGATTTGGGGGGGGGAAGGTGATGTATCTGTGAGAAAGCTGGTGTTTCTGGGAGAAAATGCCAGGTATTGGTGAGGAAACAGATGCTAGAGAGGGAAAAGGCTGGTATTTTGGGGAAAAAAGGCCGTTTGTTAAAGAATAAGCTGGCATTTCTGGGAGAATATGTCCCATCTTTGGGAGAAAACGGGTGTATGTGGGAGAAAATGTCGTGTATTTGGGAGAAAGCTGGTGTATGTGGGAGAAAAGGCCATTGTGATGGGAGTCAGTGTGATCTTGAGGAGTGGAAAGCAGTATTCTTGAGATGAAACGTGAGGTATTTCTAAGAGTCCTGGTATTTCTGGGAGAAAATGTCTTGTTTTGGAGAGCCAAAGTCCCATTTTGGGGGCAGAAGCTGGTATTTCTGTGACACTGCCATCTTGATGGGGGTAAGTGTGATCTTGAGGAGTGAAAAGCAGCATTTTGGTTAGAAAATGGGAGCTCTTCCTAAGAGCAGTGCTATTTCTGGGAGAAAAGGAGCTCTACTGGGCATAAAAATGGTGTATCTGTGATAAAATGCCACATTTCTGAAAGAAACTGTCCTCTTGCGGAGTGTAATGCTGTATGTTCCGGAGGAAATGGGAAATATTCAGCAGAGTCCTGGTATTTCTGGGAGAAGAGGTCTGATGTGGGGGGGGGAAGGTGATGTATCTGTGAGAAAGCTGGTGTTTCTGGGAGAAAATGCCAGGTATTGGTGAGGAAACAGATGCTAGAGAGGGAAAAGGCTGGTATTTTGGGGAAAAAAGGCCGTTTGTTAAAGAATAAGCTGGCATTTCTGGGAGAATATGTCCCATCTTTGGGAGAAAACGGGTGTATGTGGGAGAAAATGTCGTGTATTTGGGAGAAAGCTGGTGTATGTGGGAGAAAAGGCCATTGTGATGGGAGTCAGTGTGATCTTGAGGAGTGGAAAGCAGTATTCTTGAGATGAAACGTGAGGTATTTCTAAGAGTCCTGGTATTTCTGGGAGAAAATGTCTTGTTTTGGAGAGCCAAAGTCCCATTTTGGGGGCAGAAGCTGGTATTTCTGTGACACTGCCATCTTGATGGGGGTAAGTGTGGTCTTGAGGAGTGTAAAGCAGCATTTTGGTTAGAAAATGGGAGCTCTTCCTAAGAGCAGTGCTATTTCTGGGAGAAAAGGAGCTCTACTGGGCATAAAAATGGTGTATCTGTGATAAAATGCCACATTTCTGAAAGAAACTGTCCTCTTGCGGAGTGTAATGCTGTATGTTCCGGAGGAAATGGGAAATATTCAGCAGAGTCCTGGTATTTCTGGGAGAAGAGGTCTGATGTGGGGGGGGGGAAGGTGATGTATCTGTGAGAAAGCTGGTGTTTCTGGGAGAAAATGCCAGGTATTGGTGAGGAAACAGATGCTAGAGAGGGAAAAGGCTGGTATTTTGGGGAAAAAAGGCCGTTTGTTAAAGAATAAGCTGGCATTTCTGGGAGAATATGTCCCATCTTTGGGAGAAAACGGGTGTATGTGGGAGAAAATGTCGTGTATTTGGGAGAAAGCTGGTGTATGTGGGAGAAAAGGCCATTGTGATGGGAGTCAGTGTGATCTTGAGGAGTGGAAAGCAGTATTCTTGAGATGAAACGTGAGGTATTTCTAAGAGTCCTGGTATTTCTGGGAGAAAATGTCTTGTTTTGGAGAGCCAAAGTCCCATTTTGGGGGCAGAAGCTGGTATTTCTGTGACACTGCCATCTTGATGGGGGTAAGTGTGATCTTGAGGAGTGTAAAGCAGCATTTTGGTTAGAAAATGGGAGCTCTTCCTAAGAGCAGTGCTATTTCTGGGAGAAAAGGAGCTCTACTGGGCATAAAAATGGTGTATCTGTGATAAAATGCCACATTTCTGAAAGAAACTGTCCTCTTGCGGAGTGTAATGCTGTATGTTCCGGAGGAAATGGGAAATATTCAGCAGAGTCCTGGTATTTCTGGGAGAAGAGGTCTGATGTGGGGGGGGGAAGGTGATGTATCTGTGAGAAAGCTGGTGTTTCTGGGAGAAAATGCCAGGTATTGGTGAGGAAACAGATGCTAGAGAGGGAAAAAACTGGTATTTTGGGGAAAAAAGGCCGATTTTTAAAGAATAAGCTGGCATTTCTGGGAGAATATGTCCCATCTTTGGGAGAAAACGGGTGTATGTGGGAGAAAATGTCGTGTATTTGGGAGAAAGCTGGTGTATGTGGGAGAAAAGGCCATTGTGATGGGAGTCAGTGTGATCTTGAGGAGTGGAAAGCAGTATTCTTGAGATGAAACGTGAGGTATTTCTAAGAGTCCTGGTATTTCTGGGAGAAAATGTCTTGTTTTGGAGAGCCAAAGTCCCATTTTGGGGGCAGAAGCTGGTATTTCTGTGACACTGCCATCTTGATGGGGGTAAGTGTGATCTTGAGGAGTGTAAAGCAGCATTTTGGTTAGAAAATGGGAGCTCTTCCTAAGAGCAGTGCTATTTCTGGGAGAAAAGGAGCTCTACTGGGCATAAAAATGGTGTATCTGTGATAAAATGCCACATTTCTGAAAGAAACTGTCCTCTTGCGGAGTGTAATGCTGTATGTTCCGGAGGAAATGGGAAATATTCAGCAGAGTCCTGGTATTTCTGGGAGAAGAGGTCTGATGTGGGGGGGGGGAAGGTGATGTATCTGTGAGAAAGCTGGTGTTTCTGGGAGAAAATGCCAGGTATTGGTGAGGAAACAGATGCTAGAGAGGGAAAAGGCTGGTATTTTGGGGAAAAAAGGCCGTTTGTTAAAGAATAAGCTGGCATTTCTGGGAGAATATGTCCCATCTTTGGGAGAAAACGGGTGTATGTGGGAGAAAATGTCGTGTATTTGGGAGAAAGCTGGTGTATGTGGGAGAAAAGGCCATTGTGATGGGAGTCAGTGTGATCTTGAGGAGTGGAAAGCAGTATTCTTGAGATGAAACGTGAGGTATTTCTAAGAGTCCTGGTATTTCTGGGAGAAAATGTCTTCTTTTGGAGAGCCAAAGTCCCATTTTGGGGGCAGAAGCTGGTATTTCTGTGACACTGCCATCTTGATGGGGGTAAGTGTGATCTTGAGGAGTGTAAAGCAGCATTTTGGTTAGAAAATGGGAGCTCTTCCTAAGAGCAGTGCTATTTCTGGGAGAAAAGGAGCTCTACTGGGCATAAAAATGGTGTATCTGTGATAAAATGCCACATTTCTGAAAGAAACTGTCCTCTTGCGGAGTGTAATGCTGTATGTTCCGGAGGAAATGGGAAATATTCAGCAGAGTCCTGGTATTTCTGGGAGAAGAGGTCTGATGTGGGGGGGGGAAGGTGATGTATCTGTGAGAAAGCTGGTGTTTCTGGGAGAAAATGCCAGGTATTGGTGAGGAAACAGACGCTAGAGAGGGAAAAAACTGGTATTTTGGGGAAAAAAGGCCGATTTTTAAAGAATAAGCTGGCATTTCTGGGAGAATATGTCCCATCTTTGGGAGAAAACGGGTGTATGTGGGAGAAAATGTCGTGTATTTGGGAGAAAGCTGGTGTATGTGGGAGAAAAGGCCATTGTGATGGGAGTCAGTGTGATCTTGAGGAGTGGAAAGCAGTATTCTTGAGATGAAACGTGAGGTATTTCTAAGAGTCCTGGTATTTCTGGGAGAAAATGTCTTGTTTTGGAGAGCCAAAGTCCCATTTTGGGGGCAGAAGCTGGTATTTCTGTGACACTGCCATCTTGATGGGGGTAAGTGTGATCTTGAGGAGTGTAAAGCAGCATTTTGGTTAGAAAATGGGAGCTCTTCCTAAGAGCAGTGCTATTTCTGGGAGAAAAGGAGCTCTACTGGGCATAAAAATGGTGTATCTGTGATAAAATGCCACATTTCTGAAAGAAACTGTCCTCTTGCGGAGTGTAATGCTGTATGTTCCGGAGGAAATGGGAAATATTCAGCAGAGTCCTGGTATTTCTGGGAGAAGAGGTCTGATGTGGGGGGGGGAAGGTGATGTATCTGTGAGAAAGCTGGTGTTTCTGGGAGAAAATGCCAGGTATTGGTGAGGAAACAGATGCTAGAGAGGGAAAAGGCTGGTATTTTGGGGAAAAAAGGCCGTTTGTTAAAGAATAAGCTGGCATTTCTGGGAGAATATGTCCCATCTTTGGGAGAAAACGGGTGTATGTGGGAGAAAATGTCGTGTATTTGGGAGAAAGCTGGTGTATGTGGGAGAAAAGGCCATTGTGATGGGAGTCAGTGTGATCTTGAGGAGTGGAAAGCAGTATTCTTGAGATGAAACGTGAGGTATTTCTAAGAGTCCTGGTATTTCTGGGAGAAAATGTCTTGTTTTGGAGAGCCAAAGTCCCATTTTGGGGGCAGAAGCTGGTATTTCTGTGACACTGCCATCTTGATGGGGGTAAGTGTGATCTTGAGGAGTGAAAAGCAGCATTTTGGTTAGAAAATGGGAGCTCTTCCTAAGAGCAGTGCTATTTCTGGGAGAAAAGGAGCTCTACTGGGCATAAAAATGGTGTATCTGTGATAAAATGCCACATTTCTGAAAGAAACTGTCCTCTTGCGGAGTGTAATGCTGTATGTTCCGGAGGAAATGGGAAATATTCAGCAGAGTCCTGGTATTTCTGGGAGAAGAGGTCTGATTTGGGGGGGGGAAGGTGATGTATCTGTGAGAAAGCTGGTGTTTCTGGGAGAAAATGCCAGGTATTGGTGAGGAAACAGATGCTAGAGAGGGAAAAGGCTGGTATTTTGGGGAAAAAAGGCCGTTTGTTAAAGAATAAGCTGGCATTTCTGGGAGAATATGTCCCATCTTTGGGAGAAAACGGGTGTATGTGGGAGAAAATGTCGTGTATTTGGGAGAAAGCTGGTGTATGTGGGAGAAAAGGCCATTGTGATGGGAGTCAGTGTGATCTTGAGGAGTGGAAAGCAGTATTCTTGAGATGAAACGTGAGGTATTTCTAAGAGTCCTGGTATTTCTGGGAGAAAATGTCTTGTTTTGGAGAGCCAAAGTCCCATTTTGGGGGCAGAAGCTGGTATTTCTGTGACACTGCCATCTTGATGGGGGTAAGTGTGATCTTGAGGAGTGAAAAGCAGCATTTTGGTTAGAAAATGGGAGCTCTTCCTAAGAGCAGTGCTATTTCTGGGAGAAAAGGAGCTCTACTGGGCATAAAAATGGTGTATCTGTGATAAAATGCCACATTTCTGAAAGAAACTGTCCTCTTGCGGAGTGTAATGCTGTATGTTCCGGAGGAAATGGGAAATATTCAGCAGAGTCCTGGTATTTCTGGGAGAAGAGGTCTGATGTGGGGGGGGGAAGGTGATGTATCTGTGAGAAAGCTGGTGTTTCTGGGAGAAAATGCCAGGTATTGGTGAGGAAACAGATGCTAGAGAGGGAAAAGGCTGGTATTTTGGGGAAAAAAGGCCGTTTGTTAAAGAATAAGCTGGCATTTCTGGGAGAATATGTCCCATCTTTGGGAGAAAACGGGTGTATGTGGGAGAAAATGTCGTGTATTTGGGAGAAAGCTGGTGTATGTGGGAGAAAAGGCCATTGTGATGGGAGTCAGTGTGATCTTGAGGAGTGGAAAGCAGTATTCTTGAGATGAAACGTGAGGTATTTCTAAGAGTCCTGGTATTTCTGGGAGAAAATGTCTTGTTTTGGAGAGCCAAAGTCCCATTTTGGGGGCAGAAGCTGGTATTTCTGTGACACTGCCATCTTGATGGGGGTAAGTGTGATCTTGAGGAGTGTAAAGCAGCATTTTGGTTAGAAAATGGGAGCTCTTCCTAAGAGCAGTGCTATTTCTGGGAGAAAAGGAGCTCTACTGGGCATAAAAATGGTGTATCTGTGATAAAATGCCACATTTCTGAAAGAAACTGTCCTCTTGCGGAGTGTAATGCTGTATGTTCCGGAGGAAATGGGAAATATTCAGCAGAGTCCTGGTATTTCTGGGAGAAGAGGTCTGATGTGGGGGGGGGAAGGTGATGTATCTGTGAGAAAGCTGGTGTTTCTGGGAGAAAATGCCAGGTATTGGTGAGGAAACAGATGCTAGAGAGGGAAAAGGCTGGTATTTTGGGGAAAAAAGGCCGTTTGTTAAAGAATAAGCTGGCATTTCTGGGAGAATATGTCCCATCTTTGGGAGAAAACGGGTGTATGTGGGAGAAAATGTCGTGTATTTGGGAGAAAGCTGGTGTATGTGGGAGAAAAGGCCATTGTGATGGGAGTCAGTGTGATCTTGAGGAGTGGAAAGCAGTATTCTTGAGATGAAACGTGAGGTATTTCTAAGAGTCCTGGTATTTCTGGGAGAAAATGTCTTGTTTTGGAGAGCCAAAGTCCCATTTTGGGGGCAGAAGCTGGTATTTCTGTGACACTGCCATCTTGATGGGGGTAAGTGTGATCTTGAGGAGTGTAAAGCAGCATTTTGGTTAGAAAATGGGAGCTCTTCCTAAGAGCAGTGCTATTTCTGGGAGAAAAGGAGCTCTACTGGGCATAAAAATGGTGTATCTGTGATAAAATGCCACATTTCTGAAAGAAACTGTCCTCTTGCGGAGTGTAATGCTGTATGTTCCGGAGGAAATGGGAAATATTCAGCAGAGTCCTGGTATTTCTGGGAGAAGAGGTCTGATGTGGGGGGGGGGAAGGTGATGTATCTGTGAGAAAGCTGGTGTTTCTGGGAGAAAATGCCAGGTATTGGTGAGGAAACAGATGCTAGAGAGGGAAAAGGCTGGTATTTTGGGGAAAAAAGGCCGTTTTTTAAAGAATAAGCTGGCATTTCTGGGAGAATATGTCCCATCTTTGGGAGAAAACGGGTGTATGTGGGAGAAAATGTCGTGTATTTGGGAGAAAGCTGGTGTATGTGGGAGAAAAGGCCATTGTGATGGGAGTCAGTGTGATCTTGAGGAGTGGAAAGCAGTATTCTTGAGATGAAACGTGAGGTATTTCTAAGAGTCCTGGTATTTCTGGGAGAAAATGTCTTGTTTTGGAGAGCCAAAGTCCCATTTTGGGGGCAGAAGCTGGTATTTCTGTGACACTGCCATCTTGATGGGGGTAAGTGTGATCTTGAGGAGTGTAAAGCAGCATTTTGGTTAGAAAATGGGAGCTCTTCCTAAGAGCAGTGCTATTTCTGGGAGAAAAGGAGCTCTACTGGGCATAAAAATGGTGTATCTGTGATAAAATGCCACATTTCTGAAAGAAACTGTCCTCTTGCGGAGTGTAATGCTGTATGTTCCGGAGGAAATGGGAAATATTCAGCAGAGTCCTGGTATTTCTGGGAGAAGAGGTCTGATGTGGGGGGGGGAAGGTGATGTATCTGTGAGAAAGCTGGTGTTTCTGGGAGAAAATGCCAGGTATTGGTGAGGAAACAGATGCTAGAGAGGGAAAAAACTGGTATTTTGGGGAAAAAAGGCCGATTTTTAAAGAATAAGCTGGCATTTCTGGGAGAATATGTCCCATCTTTGGGAGAAAACGGGTGTATGTGGGAGAAAATGTCGTGTATTTGGGAGAAAGCTGGTGTATGTGGGAGAAAAGGCCATTGTGATGGGAGTCAGTGTGATCTTGAGGAGTGGAAAGCAGTATTCTTGAGATGAAACGTGAGGTATTTCTAAGAGTCCTGGTATTTCTGGGAGAAAATGTCTTGTTTTGGAGAGCCAAAGTCCCATTTTGGGGGCAGAAGCTGGTATTTCTGTGACACTGCCATCTTGATGGGGGTAAGTGTGATCTTGAGGAGTGTAAAGCAGCATTTTGGTTAGAAAATGGGAGCTCTTCCTAAGAGCAGTGCTATTTCTGGGAGAAAAGGAGCTCTACTGGGCATAAAAATGGTGTATCTGTGATAAAATGCCACATTTCTGAAAGAAACTGTCCTCTTGCGGAGTGTAATGCTGTATGTTCCGGAGGAAATGGGAAATATTCAGCAGAGTCCTGGTATTTCTGGGAGAAGAGGTCTGATGTGGGGGGGGGAAGGTGATGTATCTGTGAGAAAGCTGGTGTTTCTGGGAGAAAATGCCAGGTATTGGTGAGGAAACAGATGCTAGAGAGGGAAAAGGCTGGTATTTTGGGGAAAAAAGGCCGTTTTTTAAAGAATAAGCTGGCATTTCTGGGAGAATATGTCCCATCTTTGGGAGAAAACGGGTGTATGTGGGAGAAAATGTCGTGTATTTGGGAGAAAGCTGGTGTATGTGGGAGAAAAGGCCATTGTGATGGGAGTCAGTGTGATCTTGAGGAGTGGAAAGCAGTATTCTTGAGATGAAACGTGAGGTATTTCTAAGAGTCCTGGTATTTCTGGGAGAAAATGTCTTGTTTTGGAGAGCCAAAGTCCCATTTTGGGGGCAGAAGCTGGTATTTCTGTGACACTGCCATCTTGATGGGGGTAAGTGTGATCTTGAGGAGTGTAAAGCAGCATTTTGGTTAGAAAATGGGAGCTCTTCCTAAGAGCAGTGCTATTTCTGGGAGAAAAGGAGCTCTACTGGGCATAAAAATGGTGTATCTGTGATAAAATGCCACATTTCTGAAAGAAACTGTCCTCTTGCGGAGTGTAATGCTGTATGTTCCGGAGGAAATGGGAAATATTCAGCAGAGTCCTGGTATTTCTGGGAGAAGAGGTCTGATGTGGGGGGGGGAAGGTGATGTATCTGTGAGAAAGCTGGTGTTTCTGGGAGAAAATGCCAGGTATTGGTGAGGAAACAGACGCTAGAGAGGGAAAAAACTGGTATTTTGGGGAAAAAAGGCCGATTTTTAAAGAATAAGCTGGCATTTCTGGGAGAATATGTCCCATCTTTGGGAGAAAACGGGTGTATGTGGGAGAAAATGTCGTGTATTTGGGAGAAAGCTGGTGTATGTGGGAGAAAAGGCCATTGTGATGGGAGTCAGTGTGATCTTGAGGAGTGGAAAGCAGTATTCTTGAGATGAAACGTGAGGTATTTCTAAGAGTCCTGGTATTTCTGGGAGAAAATGTCTTGTTTTGGAGAGCCAAAGTCCCATTTTGGGGGCAGAAGCTGGTATTTCTGTGACACTGCCATCTTGATGGGGGTAAGTGTGATCTTGAGGAGTGTAAAGCAGCATTTTGGTTAGAAAATGGGAGCTCTTCCTAAGAGCAGTGCTATTTCTGGGAGAAAAGGAGCTCTACTGGGCATAAAAATGGTGTATCTGTGATAAAATGCCACATTTCTGAAAGAAACTGTCCTCTTGCGGAGTGTAATGCTGTATGTTCCGGAGGAAATGGGAAATATTCAGCAGAGTCCTGGTATTTCTGGGAGAAGAGGTCTGATGTGGGGGGGGGAAGGTGATGTATCTGTGAGAAAGCTGGTGTTTCTGGGAGAAAATGCCAGGTATTGGTGAGGAAACAGATGCTAGAGAGGGAAAAGGCTGGTATTTTGGGGAAAAAAGGCCGTTTTTTAAAGAATAAGCTGGCATTTCTGGGAGAATATGTCCCATCTTTGGGAGAAAACGGGTGTATGTGGGAGAAAATGTCGTGTATTTGGGAGAAAGCTGGTGTATGTGGGAGAAAAGGCCATTGTGATGGGAGTCAGTGTGATCTTGAGGAGTGGAAAGCAGTATTCTTGAGATGAAACGTGAGGTATTTCTAAGAGTCCTGGTATTTCTGGGAGAAAATGTCATGTTTTGGAGAGCCAAAGTCCCATTTTGGGGGCAGAAGCTGGTATTTCTGTGACACTGCCATCTTGATGGGGGGAAGTGTGATCTTGAGGAGTGAAAAGCAGCATTTTGGTTAGAAAATGGGAGCTCTTCCTAAGAGCAGTGCTATTTCTGGGAGAAAAGGAGCTCTACTGGGCATAAAAATGGTGTATCTGTGATAAAATGCCACATTTCTGAAAGAAACTGTCCTCTTGCGGAGTGTAATGCTGTATGTTCCGGAGGAAATGGGAAATATTCAGCAGAGTCCTGGTATTTCTGGGAGAAGAGGTCTGATGTGGGGGGGGGAAGGTGATGTATCTGTGAGAAAGCTGGTGTTTCTGGGAGAAAATGCCAGGTATTGGTGAGGAAACAGACGCTAGAGAGGGAAAAGGCTGGTATTTTGGGGAAAAAAGGCCGTTTTTTAAAGAATAAGCTGGCATTTCTGGGAGAATATGTCCCATCTTTGGGAGAAAACGGGTGTATGTGGGAGAAAATGTCGTGTATTTGGGAGAAAGCTGGTGTATGTGGGAGAAAAGGCCATTGTGATGGGAGTCAGTGTGATCTTGAGGAGTGGAAAGCAGTATTCTTGAGATGAAACGTGAGGTATTTCTAAGAGTCCTGGTATTTCTGGGAGAAAATGTCTTGTTTTGGAGAGCCAAAGTCCCATTTTGGGGGCAGAAGCTGGTATTTCTGTGACACTGCCATCTTGATGGGGGTAAGTGTGATCTTGAGGAGTGTAAAGCAGCATTTGGTTAGAAAATGGGAGCTCTTCCTAAGAGCAGTGCTATTTCTGGGAGAAAAGGAGCTCTACTGGGCATAAAAATGGTGTATCTGTGATAAAATGCCACATTTCTGAAAGAAACTGTCCTCTTGCGGAGTGTAATGCTGTATGTTCCGGAGGAAATGGGAAATATTCAGCAGAGTCCTGGTATTTCTGGGAGAAGAGGTCTGATTTGGGGGGGGGAAGGTGATGTATCTGTGAGAAAGCTGGTGTTTCTGGGAGAAAATGCCAGGTATTGGTGAGGAAACAGATGCTAGAGAGGGAAAAGGCTGGTATTTTGGGGAAAAAAGGCCGTTTGTTAAAGAATAAGCTGGCATTTCTGGGAGAATATGTCCCATCTTTGGGAGAAAACGGGTGTATGTGGGAGAAAATGTCGTGTATTTGGGAGAAAGCTGGTGTATGTGGGAGAAAAGGCCATTGTGATGGGAGTCAGTGTGATCTTGAGGAGTGGAAAGCAGTATTCTTGAGATGAAACGTGAGGTATTTCTAAGAGTCCTGGTATTTCTGGGAGAAAATGTCTTGTTTTGGAGAGCCAAAGTCCCATTTTGGGGGCAGAAGCTGGTATTTCTGTGACACTGCCATCTTGATGGGGGTAAGTGTGATCTTGAGGAGTGAAAAGCAGCATTTTGGTTAGAAAATGGGAGCTCTTCCTAAGAGCAGTGCTATTTCTGGGAGAAAAGGAGCTCTACTGGGCATAAAAATGGTGTATCTGTGATAAAATGCCACATTTCTGAAAGAAACTGTCCTCTTGCGGAGTGTAATGCTGTATGTTCCGGAGGAAATGGGAAATATTCAGCAGAGTCCTGGTATTTCTGGGAGAAGAGGTCTGATGTGGGGGGGGGAAGGTGATGTATCTGTGAGAAAGCTGGTGTTTCTGGGAGAAAATGCCAGGTATTGGTGAGGAAACAGACGCTAGAGAGGGAAAAGGCTGGTATTTTGGGGAAAAAAGGCCGTTTTTTAAAGAATAAGCTGGCATTTCTGGGAGAATATGTCCCATCTTTGGGAGAAAACGGGTGTATGTGGGAGAAAATGTCGTGTATTTGGGAGAAAGCTGGTGTATGTGGGAGAAAAGGCCATTGTGATGGGAGTCAGTGTGATCTTGAGGAGTGGAAAGCAGTATTCTTGAGATGAAACGTGAGGTATTTCTAAGAGTCCTGGTATTTCTGGGAGAAAATGTCTTGTTTTGGAGAGCCAAAGTCCCATTTTGGGGGCAGAAGCTGGTATTTCTGTGACACTGCCATCTTGATGGGGGTAAGTGTGATCTTGAGGAGTGTAAAGCAGCCTTTTGGTTAGAAAATGGGAGCTCTTCCTAAGAGCAGTGCTATTTCTGGGAGAAAAGGAGCTCTACTGGGCATAAAAATGGTGTATCTGTGATAAAATGCCACATTTCTGAAAGAAACTGTCCTCTTGCGGAGTGTAATGCTGTATGTTCCGGAGGAAATGGGAAATATTCAGCAGAGTCCTGGTATTTCTGGGAGAAGAGGTCTGATTTGGGGGGGGGAAGGTGATGTATCTGTGAGAAAGCTGGTGTTTCTGGGAGAAAATGCCAGGTATTGGTGAGGAAACAGATGCTAGAGAGGGAAAAGGCTGGTATTTTGGGGAAAAAAGGCCGTTTGTTAAAGAATAAGCTGGCATTTCTGGGAGAATATGTCCCATCTTTGGGAGAAAACGGGTGTATGTGGGAGAAAATGTCGTGTATTTGGGAGAAAGCTGGTGTATGTGGGAGAAAAGGCCATTGTGATGGGAGTCAGTGTGATCTTGAGGAGTGGAAAGCAGTATTCTTGAGATGAAACGTGAGGTATTTCTAAGAGTCCTGGTATTTCTGGGAGAAAATGTCTTGTTTTGGAGAGCCAAAGTCCCATTTTGGGGGCAGAAGCTGGTATTTCTGTGACACTGCCATCTTGATGGGGGTAAGTGTGATCTTGAGGAGTGAAAAGCAGCATTTTGGTTAGAAAATGGGAGCTCTTCCTAAGAGCAGTGCTATTTCTGGGAGAAAAGGAGCTCTACTGGGCATAAAAATGGTGTATCTGTGATAAAATGCCACATTTCTGAAAGAAACTGTCCTCTTGCGGAGTGTAATGCTGTATGTTCCGGAGGAAATGGGAAATATTCAGCAGAGTCCTGGTATTTCTGGGAGAAGAGGTCTGATGTGGGGGGGGGAAGGTGATGTATCTGTGAGAAAGCTGGTGTTTCTGGGAGAAAATGCCAGGTATTGGTGAGGAAACAGATGCTAGAGAGGGAAAAGGCTGGTATTTTGGGGAAAAAAGGCCGTTTGTTAAAGAATAAGCTGGCATTTCTGGGAGAATATGTCCCATCTTTGGGAGAAAACGGGTGTATGTGGGAGAAAATGTCGTGTATTTGGGAGAAAGCTGGTGTATGTGGGAGAAAAGGCCATTGTGATGGGAGTCAGTGTGATCTTGAGGAGTGGAAAGCAGTATTCTTGAGATGAAACGTGAGGTATTTCTAAGAGTCCTGGTATTTCTGGGAGAAAATGTCTTGTTTTGGAGAGCCAAAGTCCCATTTTGGGGGCAGAAGCTGGTATTTCTGTGACACTGCCATCTTGATGGGGGTAAGTGTGATCTTGAGGAGTGAAAAGCAGCATTTTGGTTAGAAAATGGGAGCTCTTCCTAAGAGCAGTGCTATTTCTGGGAGAAAAGGAGCTCTACTGGGCATAAAAATGGTGTATCTGTGATAAAATGCCACATTTCTGAAAGAAACTGTCCTCTTGCGGAGTGTAATGCTGTATGTTCCGGAGGAAATGGGAAATATTCAGCAGAGTCCTGGTATTTCTGGGAGAAGAGGTCTGATGTGGGGGGGGGAAGGTGATGTATCTGTGAGAAAGCTGGTGTTTCTGGGAGAAAATGCCAGGTATTGGTGAGGAAACAGATGCTAGAGAGGGAAAAGGCTGGTATTTTGGGGAAAAAAGGCCGTTTGTTAAAGAATAAGCTGGCATTTCTGGGAGAATATGTCCCATCTTTGGGAGAAAACGGGTGTATGTGGGAGAAAATGTCGTGTATTTGGGAGAAAGCTGGTGTATGTGGGAGAAAAGGCCATTGTGATGGGAGTCAGTGTGATCTTGAGGAGTGGAAAGCAGTATTCTTGAGATGAAACGTGAGGTATTTCTAAGAGTCCTGGTATTTCTGGGAGAAAATGTCTTGTTTTGGAGA
Organism: Phasianus colchicus; assembly: GCF_987193195.1. NCBI lineage: Eukaryota > Metazoa > Chordata > Aves > Galliformes > Phasianidae > Phasianus > Phasianus colchicus. Next base: position 1,102,102 of record NW_028325227.1, read on the forward strand.
GCCAAAGTCCCATTTTGGGGGCAGAAGCTGGTATTTCTGTGACACTGCCATCTTGATGGGGGTAAGTGTGATCTTGAGGAGTGTAAAGCAGCATTTTGGTTAGAAAATGGGAGCTCTTCCTAAGAGCAGTGCTATTTCTGGGAGAAAAGGAGCTCTACTGGGCATAAAAATGGTGTATCTGTGATAAAATGCCACATTTCTGAAAGAAACTGTCCTCTTGCGGAGTGTAATGCTGTATGTTCCGGAGGAAATGGGAAATATTCAGCAGAGTCCTGGTATTTCTGGGAGAAGAGGTCTGATGTGGGGGGGGAAGGTGATGTATCTGTGAGAAAGCTGGTGTTTCTGGGAGAAAATGCCAGGTATTGGTGAGGAAACAGACGCTAGAGAGGGAAAAAACTGGTATTTTGGGGAAAAAAGGCCGATTTTTAAAGAATAAGCTGGCATTTCTGGGAGAATATGTCCCATCTTTGGGAGAAAACGGGTGTATGTGGGAGAAAATGTCGTGTATTTGGGAGAAAGCTGGTGTATGTGGGAGAAAAGGCCATTGTGATGGGAGTCAGTGTGATCTTGAGGAGTGGAAAGCAGTATTCTTGAGATGAAACGTGAGGTATTTCTAAGAGTCCTGGTATTTCTGGGAGAAAATGTCTTGTTTTGGAGAGCCAAAGTCCCATTTTGGGGGCAGAAGCTGGTATTTCTGTGACACTGCCATCTTGATGGGGGTAAGTGTGATCTTGAGGAGTGTAAAGCAGCATTTTGGTTAGAAAATGGGAGCTCTTCCTAAGAGCAGTGCTATTTCTGGGAGAAAAGGAGCTCTACTGGGCATAAAAATGGTGTATCTGTGATAAAATGCCACATTTCTGAAAGAAACTGTCCTCTTGCGGAGTGTAATGCTGTATGTTCCGGAGGAAATGGGAAATATTCAGCAGAGTCCTGGTATTTCTGGGAGAAGAGGTCTGATGTGGGGGGGGGAAGGTGATGTATCTGTGAGAAAGCTGGTGTTTCTGGGAGAAAATGCCAGGTATTGGTGAGGAAACAGATGCTAGAGAGGGAAAAGGCTGGTATTTTGGGGAAAAAAGGCCGTTTTTTAAAGAATAAGCTGGCATTTCTGGGAGAATATGTCCCATCTTTGGGAGAAAACGGGTGTATGTGGGAGAAAATGTCGTGTATTTGGGAGAAAGCTGGTGTATGTGGGAGAAAAGGCCATTGTGATGGGAGTCAGTGTGATCTTGAGGAGTGGAAAGCAGTATTCTTGAGATGAAACGTGAGGTATTTCTAAGAGTCCTGGTATTTCTGGGAGAAAATGTCATGTTTTGGAGAGCCAAAGTCCCATTTTGGGGGCAGAAGCTGGTATTTCTGTGACACTGCCATCTTGATGGGGGTAAGTGTGATCTTGAGGAGTGAAAAGCAGCATTTTGGTTAGAAAATGGGAGCTCTTCCTAAGAGCAGTGCTATTTCTGGGAGAAAAGGAGCTCTACTGGGCATAAAAATGGTGTATCTGTGATAAAATGCCACATTTCTGAAAGAAACTGTCCTCTTGCGGAGTGTAATGCTGTATGTTCCGGAGGAAATGGGAAATATTCAGCAGAGTCCTGGTATTTCTGGGAGAAGAGGTCTGATGTGGGGGGGGGGAAGGTGATGTATCTGTGAGAAAGCTGGTGTTTCTGGGAGAAAATGCCAGGTATTGGTGAGGAAACAGATGCTAGAGAGGGAAAAGGCTGGTATTTTGGGGAAAAAAGGCCGTTTGTTAAAGAATAAGCTGGCATTTCTGGGAGAATATGTCCCATCTTTGGGAGAAAACGGGTGTATGTGGGAGAAAATGTCGTGTATTTGGGAGAAAGCTGGTGTATGTGGGAGAAAAGGCCATTGTGATGGGAGTCAGTGTGATCTTGAGGAGTGGAAAGCAGTATTCTTGAGATGAAACGTGAGGTATTTCTAAGAGTCCTGGTATTTCTGGGAGAAAATGTCTTGTTTTGGAGAGCCAAAGTCCCATTTTGGGGGCAGAAGCTGGTATTTCTGTGACACTGCCATCTTGATGGGGGTAAGTGTGATCTTGAGGAGTGAAAAGCAGCATTTTGGTTAGAAAATGGGAGCTCTTCCTAAGAGCAGTGCTATTTCTGGGAGAAAAGGAGCTCTACTGGGCATAAAAATGGTGTATCTGTGATAAAATGCCACATTTCTGAAAGAAACTGTCCTCTTGCGGAGTGTAATGCTGTATGTTCCGGAGGAAATGGGAAATATTCAGCAGAGTCCTGGTATTTCTGGGAGAAGAGGTCTGATGTGGGGGGGGGAAGGTGATGTATCTGTGAGAAAGCTGGTGTTTCTGGGAGAAAATGCCAGGTATTGGTGAGGAAACAGATGCTAGAGAGGGAAAAGGCTGGTATTTTGGGGAAAAAAGGCCGTTTGTTAAAGAATAAGCTGGCATTTCTGGGAGAATATGTCCCATCTTTGGGAGAAAACGGGTGTATGTGGGAGAAAATGTCGTGTATTTGGGAGAAAGCTGGTGTATGTGGGAGAAAAGGCCATTGTGATGGGAGTCAGTGTGATCTTGAGGAGTGGAAAGCAGTATTCTTGAGATGAAACGTGAGGTATTTCTAAGAGTCCTGGTATTTCTGGGAGAAAATGTCTTGTTTTGGAGAGCCAAAGTCCCATTTTGGGGGCAGAAGCTGGTATTTCTGTGACACTGCCATCTTGATGGGGGTAAGTGTGATCTTGAGGAGTGTAAAGCAGCATTTTGGTTAGAAAATGGGAGCTCTTCCTAAGAGCAGTGCTATTTCTGGGAGAAAAGGAGCTCTACTGGGCATAAAAATGGTGTATCTGTGATAAAATGCCACATTTCTGAAAGAAACTGTCCTCTTGCGGAGTGTAATGCTGTATGTTCCGGAGGAAATGGGAAATATTCAGCAGAGTCCTGGTATTTCTGGGAGAAGAGGTCTGATGTGGGGGGGAAGGTGATGTATCTGTGAGAAAGCTGGTGTTTCTGGGAGAAAATGCCAGGTATTGGTGAGGAAACAGACGCTAGAGAGGGAAAAGGCTGGTATTTTGGGGAAAAAAGGCCGTTTGTTAAAGAATAAGCTGGCATTTCTGGGAGAATATGTCCCATCTTTGGGAGAAAACGGGTGTATGTGGGAGAAAATGTCGTGTATTTGGGAGAAAGCTGGTGTATGTGGGAGAAAAGGCCATTGTGATGGGAGTCAGTGTGATCTTGAGGAGTGGAAAGCAGTATTCTTGAGATGAAACGTGAGGTATTTCTAAGAGTCCTGGTATTTCTGGGAGAAAATGTCTTGTTTTGGAGAGCCAAAGTCCCATTTTGGGGGCAGAAGCTGGTATTTCTCTGACACTGCCATCTTGATGGGGGTAAGTGTGATCTTGAGGAGTGTAAAGCAGCATTTTGGTTAGAAAATGGGAGCTCTTCCTAAGAGCAGTGCTATTTCTGGGAGAAAAGGAGCTCTACTGGGCATAAAAATGGTGTATCTGTGATAAAATGCCACATTTCTGAAAGAAACTGTCCTCTTGCGGAGTGTAATGCTGTATGTTCCGGAGGAAATGGGAAATATTCAGCAGAGTCCTGGTATTTCTGGGAGAAGAGGTCTGATGTGGGGGGGGGAAGGTGATGTATCTGTGAGAAAGCTGGTGTTTCTGGGAGAAAATGCCAGGTATTGGTGAGGAAACAGATGCTAGAGAGGGAAAAGGCTGGTATTTTGGGGAAAAAAGGCCGTTTGTTAAAGAATAAGCTGGCATTTCTGGGAGAATATGTCCCATCTTTGGGAGAAAACGGGTGTATGTGGGAGAAAATGTCGTGTATTTGGGAGAAAGCTGGTGTATGTGGGAGAAAAGGCCATTGTGATGGGAGTCAGTGTGATCTTGAGGAGTGGAAAGCAGTATTCTTGAGATGAAACGTGAGGTATTTCTAAGAGTCCTGGTATTTCTGGGAGAAAATGTCTTGTTTTGGAGAGCCAAAGTCCCATTTTGGGGGCAGAAGCTGGTATTTCTGTGACACTGCCATCTTGATGGGGGTAAGTGTGATCTTGAGGAGTGTAAAGCAGCATTTTGGTTAGAAAATGGGAGCTCTTCCTAAGAGCAGTGCTATTTCTGGGAGAAAAGGAGCTCTACTGGGCATAAAAATGGTGTATCTGTGATAAAATGCCACATTTCTGAAAGAAACTGTCCTCTTGCGGAGTGTAATGCTGTATGTTCCGGAGGAAATGGGAAATATTCAGCAGAGTCCTGGTATTTCTGGGAGAAGAGGTCTGATGTGGGGGGGAAGGTAATGTATCTGTGAGAAAGCTGGTGTTTCTGGGAGAAAATGCCAGGTATTGGTGAGGAAACAGATGCTAGAGAGGGAAAAGGCCATCCCTTTGGGAGAGAAGTGGTATTTCTGGGAGAAAATGCCCCAAATTGGGGAGTAAGTGTCATCCTGAGGCGTGTCATGGAGTAGATTTGGGAGGAAATGGAGGTGTTTCACAGAGTAGCGGCACTTCTGGGAGAAAATGTCCTCAGTGGGAAAGACAATGTCCTCTTGAGGGAAGAAAAGAGGTCTTTCTTACAGCAAATGTCATCCAATTGGGAGAAAATCTCCTCTCTTGGGGAGAAAAGTGGTCTTTCTGAGAGAAGGTGTCCTCTTCTTGGCTGCAAGTGTCCCATTTGGCATTGTCATGGAGGCTTTTTGGGGAGAAAGCGTGTGGCAGTTGTAAGAGAAGGGGTATTTCTGGGAGCAAATCTCCTCTTTTTGGAAGAGAAGGTGAAATTTCCAAGGGAAAAGTGGCATTTCTGGGAGGAAATGACATAGCTGGGGGAGAAAAGTGGGAACCGGTGGGAAAGAAGATCTTGTACTGGAGAGCAACGGTGGTCTTTTTGGTGTGCCAAGTGGTCTCTTGGGGAGACAACGTGGTAAATAGGGGAGACAATGTCCTCTGGAGGAGTGTCAAGTAGTATTTGGGAGAGCAAACGTCAGGTATTTCTCGGAAACCGGCTGTTTCTGGGAGATAGTAGCAGACTTGGTTGGAAAATGACAGGTGTTTGTGAGAAAGCTGGTATTTTGGGAAAAAAAGGCCGTTTTTTAAAGAATAAGCTGGCATTTCTGGGAGAATATGTCCCATCTTTGGGAGAAAACGGGTGTATGTGGGAGAAAATGTCGTGTATTTGGGAGAAAGCTGGTGTATGTGGGAGAAAAGGCCATTGTGATGGGAGTCAGTGTGATCTTGAGGAGTGGAAAGCAGTATTCTTGAGATGAAACGTGAGGTATTTCTAAGAGTCCTGGTATTTCTGGGAGAAAATGTCATGTTTTGGAGAGCCAAAGTCCCATTTTGGGGGCAGAAGCTGGTATTTCTGTGACACTGCCATCTTGATGGGGGTAAGTGTGATCTTGAGGAGTGAAAAGCAGCATTTTGGTTAGAAAATGGGAGCTCTTCCTAAGAGCAGTGCTATTTCTGGGAGAAAAGGAGCTCTACTGGGCATAAAAATGGTGTATCTGTGATAAAATGCCACATTTCTGAAAGAAACTGTCCTCTTGCGGAGTGTAATGCTGTATGTTCCGGAGGAAATGGGAAATATTCAGCAGAGTCCTGGTATTTCTGGGAGAAGAGGTCTGATGTGGGGGGGGGGAAGGTGATGTATCTGTGAGAAAGCTGGTGTTTCTGGGAGAAAATGCCAGGTATTGGTGAGGAAACAGATGCTAGAGAGGGAAAAGGCTGGTATTTTGGGGAAAAAAGGCCGTTTGTTAAAGAATAAGCTGGCATTTCTGGGAGAATATGTCCCATCTTTGGGAGAAAACGGGTGTATGTGGGAGAAAATGTCGTGTATTTGGGAGAAAGCTGGTGTATGTGGGAGAAAAGGCCATTGTGATGGGAGTCAGTGTGATCTTGAGGAGTGGAAAGCAGTATTCTTGAGATGAAACGTGAGGTATTTCTAAGAGTCCTGGTATTTCTGGGAGAAAATGTCTTGTTTTGGAGAGCCAAAGTCCCATTTTGGGGGCAGAAGCTGGTATTTCTGTGACACTGCCATCTTGATGGGGGTAAGTGTGATCTTGAGGAGTGAAAAGCAGCATTTTGGTTAGAAAATGGGAGCTCTTCCTAAGAGCAGTGCTATTTCTGGGAGAAAAGGAGCTCTACTGGGCATAAAAATGGTGTATCTGTGATAAAATGCCACATTTCTGAAAGAAACTGTCCTCTTGCGGAGTGTAATGCTGTATGTTCCGGAGGAAATGGGAAATATTCAGCAGAGTCCTGGTATTTCTGGGAGAAGAGGTCTGATGTGGGGGGGGGAAGGTGATGTATCTGTGAGAAAGCTGGTGTTTCTGGGAGAAAATGCCAGGTATTGGTGAGGAAACAGATGCTAGAGAGGGAAAAGGCTGGTATTTTGGGGAAAAAAGGCCGTTTGTTAAAGAATAAGCTGGCATTTCTGGGAGAATATGTCCCATCTTTGGGAGAAAACGGGTGTATGTGGGAGAAAATGTCGTGTATTTGGGAGAAAGCTGGTGTATGTGGGAGAAAAGGCCATTGTGATGGGAGTCAGTGTGATCTTGAGGAGTGGAAAGCAGTATTCTTGAGATGAAACGTGAGGTATTTCTAAGAGTCCTGGTATTTCTGGGAGAAAATGTCTTGTTTTGGAGAGCCAAAGTCCCATTTTGGGGGCAGAAGCTGGTATTTCTGTGACACTGCCATCTTGATGGGGGTAAGTGTGATCTTGAGGAGTGTAAAGCAGCATTTTGGTTAGAAAATGGGAGCTCTTCCTAAGAGCAGTGCTATTTCTGGGAGAAAAGGAGCTCTACTGGGCATAAAAATGGTGTATCTGTGATAAAATGCCACATTTCTGAAAGAAACTGTCCTCTTGCGGAGTGTAATGCTGTATGTTCCGGAGGAAATGGGAAATATTCAGCAGAGTCCTGGTATTTCTGGGAGAAGAGGTCTGATGTGGGGGGGGGAAGGTGATGTATCTGTGAGAAAGCTGGTGTTTCTGGGAGAAAATGCCAGGTATTGGTGAGGAAACAGACGCTAGAGAGGGAAAAGGCTGGTATTTTGGGGAAAAAAGGCCGTTTGTTAAAGAATAAGCTGGCATTTCTGGGAGAATATGTCCCATCTTTGGGAGAAAACGGGTGTATGTGGGAGAAAATGTCGTGTATTTGGGAGAAAGCTGGTGTATGTGGGAGAAAAGGCCATTGTGATGGGAGTCAGTGTGATCTTGAGGAGTGGAAAGCAGTATTCTTGAGATGAAACGTGAGGTATTTCTAAGAGTCCTGGTATTTCTGGGAGAAAATGTCTTGTTTTGGAGAGCCAAAGTCCCATTTTGGGGGCAGAAGCTGGTATTTCTCTGACACTGCCATCTTGATGGGGGTAAGTGTGATCTTGAGGAGTGTAAAGCAGCATTTTGGTTAGAAAATGGGAGCTCTTCCTAAGAGCAGTGCTATTTCTGGGAGAAAAGGAGCTCTACTGGGCATAAAAATGGTGTATCTGTGATAAAATGCCACATTTCTGAAAGAAACTGTCCTCTTGCGGAGTGTAATGCTGTATGTTCCGGAGGAAATGGGAAATATTCAGCAGAGTCCTGGTATTTCTGGGAGAAGAGGTCTGATGTGGGGGGGGGAAGGTGATGTATCTGTGAGAAAGCTGGTGTTTCTGGGAGAAAATGCCAGGTATTGGTGAGGAAACAGATGCTAGAGAGGGAAAAGGCTGGTATTTTGGGGAAAAAAGGCCGTTTGTTAAAGAATAAGCTGGCATTTCTGGGAGAATATGTCCCATCTTTGGGAGAAAACGGGTGTATGTGGGAGAAAATGTCGTGTATTTGGGAGAAAGCTGGTGTATGTGGGAGAAAAGGCCATTGTGATGGGAGTCAGTGTGATCTTGAGGAGTGGAAAGCAGTATTCTTGAGATGAAACGTGAGGTATTTCTAAGAGTCCTGGTATTTCTGGGAGAAAATGTCTTGTTTTGGAGAGCCAAAGTCCCATTTTGGGGGCAGAAGCTGGTATTTCTGTGACACTGCCATCTTGATGGGGGTAAGTGTGATCTTGAGGAGTGTAAAGCAGCATTTTGGTTAGAAAATGGGAGCTCTTCCTAAGAGCAGTGCTATTTCTGGGAGAAAAGGAGCTCTACTGGGCATAAAAATGGTGTATCTGTGATAAAATGCCACATTTCTGAAAGAAACTGTCCTCTTGCGGAGTGTAATGCTGTATGTTCCGGAGGAAATGGGAAATATTCAGCAGAGTCCTGGTATTTCTGGGAGAAGAGGTCTGATGTGGGGGGGGGAAGGTAATGTATCTGTGAGAAAGCTGGTGTTTCTGGGAGAAAATGCCAGGTATTGGTGAGGAAACAGATGCTAGAGAGGGAAAAGGCCATCCCTTTGGGAGAGAAGTGGTATTTCTGGGAGAAAATGCCCCAAATTGGGGAGTAAGTGTCATCCTGAGGCGTGTCATGGAGTAGATTTGGGAGGAAATGGAGGTGTTTCACAGAGTAGCGGCACTTCTGGGAGAAAATGTCCTCAGTGGGAAAGACAATGTCCTCTTGAGGGAAGAAAAGAGGTCTTTCTTACAGCAAATGTCATCCAATTGGGAGAAAATCTCCTCTCTTGGGGAGAAAAGTGGTCTTTCTGAGAGAAGGTGTCCTCTTCTTGGCTGCAAGTGTCCCATTTGGCATTGTCATGGAGGCTTTTTGGGGAGAAAGCGTGTGGCAGTTGTAAGAGAAGGGGTATTTCTGGGAGCAAATCTCCTCTTTTTGGAAGAGAAGGTGAAATTTCCAAGGGAAAAGTGGCATTTCTGGGAGGAAATGACATAGCTGGGGGAGAAAAGTGGGAACCGGTGGGAAAGAAGATCTTGTACTGGAGAGCAACGGTGGTCTTTTTGGTGTGCCAAGTGGTCTCTTGGGGAGACAACGTGGTAAATAGGGGAGACAATGTCCTCTGGAGGAGTGTCAAGTAGTATTTGGGAGAGCAAACGTCAGGTATTTCTCGGAAACCGGCTGTTTCTGGGAGATAGTAGCAGACTTGGTTGGAAAATGACAGGTGTTTGTGAGAAAGCTGGTATTTTGGGAAAAAAAGGCCGTTTTTTAAAGAATAAGCTGGCATTTCTGGGAGAATATGTCCCATCTTTGGGAGAAAACGGGTGTATGTGGGAGAAAATGTCGTGTATTTGGGAGAAAGCTGGTGTATGTGGGAGAAAAGGCCATTGTGATGGGAGTCAGTGTGATCTTGAGGAGTGGAAAGCAGTATTCTTGAGATGAAACGTGAGGTATTTCTAAGAGTCCTGGTATTTCTGGGAGAAAATGTCTTGTTTTGTTTTATTGTTTTTAATATTTATATATTTTTTATGTTGCAATTTCAAGGAAACACTTCGATAGAAATTGCTTTTAATTCTTTTGGCATACATAGAAGATGTGAAAATGCACATCATATTTTCACATGAATGTAGTAACACAAAAAAAGTTCAAAGCAGTAACTGATACACTCAATTATAAAAGCTGCCCTTCCTGTGCAAGAAATGTAACTCAGCCCTTGGGCTAGATGCCATTCTGTGTCATTGATGTAAACCTGGCGGACGGTACAAATACTCTGAATTTAAAATGGCATGACTAAAAATGGAGTCTTTCCTCTAGCTTTTAAGTTTTAAGAAACATAAAATATGTACGTATGCTTGGCAACTTTTCCTTTCATTATATACAAAAGTGACTCTCTCTAAAATAACTGTCAAACTAAGAGGGACTGTCAGAAACCTATCACAGGAGGTAATCTATTTGCTCAGGTTGCTGAAGAGCAATGAAAAAGTAGATATTGAGTTTCAGTTTTCAGCACATACATTAAAGTCCCATGCCTGTAATTAGGTCTCCTACCTTCCAAATAGAATTTTAAAAAAGTTTGATACATGATTATTTTAAATTATTTTTCTATAATTGGTTAGTGGTATTGTGGAACACATATTTAAGGATTAATGATGAGAAAGATTAGAAATCCAAAAAGTGTAAAATTCCATGCAAACTCAATTAAGTTTCAAGGACATTTCCATCAGAAAGAATGGAAATGAAGAAAGAACGGAGCCCCCAGGCTGGTTGTTGAGTGAGAATTATTGCTTACCCAGCATCCGTTTGCTTCATCAAATGTCCCCCATCTGCTCACAGAAACCTCTCTAAGATGCTTTTCTGAAGAATATTTGGCAGCATGTTTCCCAGGGCTGATGCCTAGAGGAGAGGGTTACATGGAGACTTGCCGTCTATCTTGATGGCAAACCCCTCCTAAGTAGGAATCCAGAGCTGGTGACTCACTTTGTAGTCTTGTATAGGTCTGGGGCAAGACAACATTATGGCAGTGGGGAGATATTCATGGTCAGGCTGGACAGGCCTCTGAGGTCTCTGACCTCTGTGGGTGTCCCTGTTCATTACTGGGGAACTGGACTCAATGGTCTGTAAGAGTCCCTTCCAACTCAAAAAAAAATTCTATGATTCTATGATTCTATGAATATTCCTGGTTTTATTACAAGTACAAATACTGATAAAGCCTACATTCAAATTGTTTATTCCTTGCTTTTGGAGAAGCTAAAACACTAGCACTAAGAGTTTTAATCAACGTAGATAATAGCTTGTCAGTTGTTATGCACAGTGGTACGTGCACCCAGTTTGAAATTTCAGTGCCATTAATGTTTTTAATTTTTTAAGTGATATGACACAGTACATGCAATCAACAATAATGAACATACCATGGTTCAGGACCCCTGATCTCTCAGCTAGTAATTTAAAATATTTTCATGTGTAGAGACAAGACAAGTATTATGTCCTAAATGGAGTCTAGGTCCCCAGCACTATTTCTCTCTCTATTTGATCCCTAAAAACAACTGTTTTCTTGCCAAAGATTTTGCATCGTTAAATCTCCTTTCTGAAACAATGAATATTGTGTAGTTGCAGGCCACTTTTTCAAACCTGTGGACATTCCCTTTGCTTCTACTTCTTTAAGCAACCTGCAGTTGCAATACACTTTTGCAGTACAGTCTTGAACCTCTTTATTCCTTGTTTTTCAGTCACCATGGGCTGTGTCTGTGCTGTCTTTGTAACCAGGACCAGGGAATGACCTCTTTTCTCCCAGTCAGTTTTCTCAACACATCTACTGGTGTGGATGAAGCAAGCAAAGGCAACAAGAAAAGCAAATACAATTATACTAGCAAGCTAGAGTATCATTTATTATAGATGATAATCACATGTTGGTTTGTCACTAGGTGTGTTTAATCAACAACTTTCTTTTTGAAATAAGAGTGAAGATAAAAGAAAAGTTCAAATAGGATTCCTACATGTCTCGTTTTCATTAAAGATTAGATCTGCTACAACACGATGAACTGAGGATAATATAATGTAACGTCCAAACACTTTTTTTCAAGTAATGTTAACACTGAATGAAAGGTATACAGGCTTCAATGAGATTAGGCAGTTGAGGCCTAGTTGAATGCTATTTGTTGTTGAATGGTATTTGTGACAGTGTTGAAAGAAATGGCTGATGTTATTGTAAAGTTACTGTCTGTCATCTATGAAAAACGGTGTTCTGCACAGGTCTGTGAGTGTTAGAAATGGGCTTTCTTGAAGAGCTGTCTTTATGGAAAAGGAGGCATTGCTTGCAAACTGGTAAATTGGGAAAAAAAAAAAAAAAAAGTAACATTTCTGATTTCCAATTTAGTTATTAGAAAATCCCCATCATCTCTCTTTATATTATATGAATACTCCATGGTGTCCTTGGGATGACAAGATGCCTGTACTGCTATTTAGATATGCACAAATACAACAAATCCATGGGCAGATCTTTCCCCTACTGCATTTTTTTAATGTATTTCTTTATTGCTAAACTAAAAGGAAAATAATAGTAGAAAAAATTCAATCACCTTAATCAGCACATGCAAGTCTTAAAAATCTTTTTCTTGCTCTGTAATACTGAAAAGACCTGATGGGAAATGTTACCTTCCAAATTTTGCTCTGTGTATATGCATTTCCTATTTAAACCCTCACTCAGCAAGAGAAGGAAAAACACTTCTCAGTTTCAGTGTAAGTGCCCCATGGAATTTTCTACAGGAAAAATATCACTTTAGATCTGTCAGACAATAACATTTTATTACCTCAAGGATGTTATCTGAACCTGAGGTCTAATATCTAAATGAACTGCAGTTCAGATTATTTGAGATTTAGCAGAAAGACAGAGGGATGGAAAGTTTCATAAAAAGATTCTATGGGGAGAAGTCTCATTCATTTATTGTGGATAAATATGATGAAAAGGTATTCATATACCAAGTTTTAATAACTGTATGGTTAACAGGAGGAACAGTAGACAGCTTTGAGCAGTAGCTGACATACAGAACAGGAGAGTTGGAAGAGTAATATTTCCAAGAAGATTAATTTAATTTAAAGGCAGAATGTTTTTTGGCTATTGGAAAGTTCTCTGTTGTGTTGAGCAAAAGGATAGATATACTGGCTGAAAATAAACCTGTAAAAGTGAGGTAATGCATTTACTAAAACAACAATAATTGCTATATCAGGATGGATCATATATTAAAGGCAATAAAACTCTGATTAATAGCTGTCAGGTTATTTCTTTATTTTCTCAAATATTTATTTGAGCGCAACATACTATAAATACTTTAAAGAAAATGTTTATCTTATATTTGTACATGATTGCACTCAGTAATACATGGAAGAGCAGCCACTGAAGTGGGAGGATCATAAGCCCAATGTATGTGAAGAGAGAGAGCAATAAATTTGATTCTTCTCAGCATTTTTCTGTTACAGGTTTTGAGAAACTTGTTAGATTTTAGTACCTGCAAATGTAAATGAAACCAACATAAAATACCATACATAACCTTATTACTTTAAATAACATAGAAAATATGGATTGGAAGACTCGTGTGCATGTTCTTTTTTTCTGTCTTAGACCTGAATAAAGCTGTAAAGAAGAAATTAATGCTCTAGTAAGTCACTGTCAACTCTTGCAAGTCCATTTGGGAGAAAATTTGACACTCCATTTTTTTTTTCTTGTTGTCCTTCTATCTCCTACTCTCCTTTCTGTGTATGTTTATTATTTGCCTCATTTCTGTGAAAACAAATCAGGCTCCATTAATAAAAGCAAAAACTGTTTAAGGCCATCCATCTTACTCTTTCTCCTCAAAGGTTTGCTGCCACTTGTTCTATCACAGAGGACTGCAAAACTTTTTTGCTCCACATTGTTACCCTCTAAAGATAAAATGAATAAATTGCTTAAGATGATGTTGAAAGACTCTTAATGGTGCATTTATGATCATAACATACGTATTTGTGAGACCTAAGGATTTTTATTCATTCTATTTTTGTTCAATGTAAAATCAAGATTAACTTCTTAGATTTTCTGGACATCCTCGTTGTTTAAATTTAATTTTTTACTCCTTTTCCTTGTACAACTTCTGAAATCTGACAGTAAGAACATTTTTATTTTTGTCTCAAACCTCTTTTTTATTCTTTGTCCATCTATTTTTTTTTTCCCCCTATGATGCTTCTTATAACTTTACCAATTACTTTGTGTTCCATTTCATTACGTTATTTATTTTTGCTTTTTCTTTAGGGCAGGATATGTCTACTGCTATGCATCTGCACAGTTCCTACAATGGAGCTTTGATCCTGGTTGGATTGCTTAAGTGCCATTAACATAAACGTGGTTAACAAAAATAGTAGTTTCAGCTTAGTATTTTTCATGCTAAATCAGGTTCAAAACTAGAAGAATAAAAGTTTTTTTGTAAGAAACATAAACATGCATGTTGATTTCATAAGTGAAACTGATTCTGTTTTTGAAGAGCGGAAGAAATTTAAATAATTCACCTGAAAGCAAAGTTCACTTCTGTTTCTATATTCTCAGAAGTGAATCATCAGATTAAACTAGCATGCCACAGTTTAGTGGTAAACCTCTAACACTACCAAATCTACATATGTAGATTTTGCTTTAATGTCACAGGCAACAGAATGTAATCAACTAACAAACAAAACAAGCAAACAGAAAATTCACATCCAAATAAACCAGAAAGAGGAGTTTATAGACACTCTACAGAACTGTTAGCTGTGCTATGCTTTTCAAAAGCTGGAATTTGTCCTACAGACATCTCAGAAGTTGCACATCTGTCCAAGAAGAATCATTGCACTTTATTTCTACTGTACATGTTTATCTTATATCTTATTCTTCATTACTGTTATGTACTATGCAAAATACATAAAGAAAAAAAGCAGTAATCAAACTATACATACTGTGAGCAGGGCTTTGTGAAGGCTGCAGTACTGTACAGAAGAAAGCCTTGAACAGATCTATCTCAAATTCAGGGTAATAATACATTTATTTCCTACCCACATTGCTCATGTAATCCACCAACTATTTTAGGAACGCCTAGATTCTTAAAAATACAGAAATTAAAGTGATTTCCTGATCAACCCTTACAGAAAGACACAAGTTTAAACATGAAAGCAACTATGAATGCTTTGGAGAGAAAAAAATAGAATGTAATGTTAATAATCCCTGTAATGTTAATAAGCTAAATAACAGTTTCAAAGTTTAGTATCTTGATGCTTTACGGAGCTCCCATAAAATGGCTCTGAGCCTTCCCTTTCTAATGATTTTGCACACCCACGCAACTTGCTCTGTGGGGATGGAAGATAACAGGATTTAGATCCTTGACACACTGCAATTGATTTAACAATAAATATTGTCCATCCTAGTTTTGGGTTACTATAAGATGAAAGCAAAAATGTATATACTGATCTACTGGTTTTCTTTTAAAAAACATTCACCTGATGCTGAAGGCTAATTCTGTAAAGCTGAAACTTAAATCCCAGCAGAAACAGGTTCCCAGATATTAAAAACAAACAAACAAACAAACAAAAAAAAATCATAAAAGTATGTATAATGAAATCTTTAGGCATGTGACAAACTTTGTTTTATATATTATATGATTTCAGAACATCTGTCACACACACTCACAAACTTTCCTTAGAAGGAGAAGCAGAAGTTTAGATGATGATAAAGTTATGTTCTTACCACATTAGACGGTTCCAATTTCTTCCTTCTAGCAAGGTCAGTGATATTATTGCCATTGTAGTTGATGCTCTCCATACAGCCTTTGAAATTTTTTTCTGCTGTTAGAACTTGGCTTCCCAGAAAAAGGCATGCCTCCAAAGGTTATCTTTGAATGTATCAGAAAATGAAAGACAGTTACTGGAGGACAAGGGCTTAGAATTTTTGCTTACTAGAAAAAGAAAGTATCAAACAAGTACTGGAAAAGTAGGAAAAAGTCTATGATGAAGTCATGACTGCAAATATTTTTGGTGGTAAATTGTATCTATTATTAGGTTTTCCCAAATACAGAGAAAATATGTATCACAGTTACATATAGACTGTAACGAAGAGAAGGTCTCTAAAAGGAATGCACTTTTAAATGCTTGGCAGAGCAAAATGTCAGTATTGTTAAGAAACAAGAATTTGTTGGCCAAAGAATGTGCTGTCTGTCTGATCTTGGAGAAGAAAAGTCTGCCTTTCTTTACAAACCTGAATGCAGAAAGTTTGAGAAGTAAAGGTGCCCAGTAAAACCTATTTCAATATGTAGACTGAAACAAACATTAAAATAAAAAAAAATCTACTAAATCAAAAGGGAAGAAGGAAAGTGTTGCTTTATGTAGAACATCCATCAGTTTGGTAGAGTGTCAGAAGTGAGAAGTGGTTGGTGGCAAGTAAGTATTATTCATTCTTTGTCATATATTAAAATAAAGGATGTTTTATTTTCTTTCATGTACCAAACCGTAATACCAAACAGTTCCATTTGTCTTAAATACTCTATACAACTGCAGATAATTACAGCAACATAAAAACCAGCATTATGACATACCTAGAGGGATTAGTTTGACTTGTGTTTGGTTCCCAGGCGGGGGGAGTTGCGAGGGCAGAGCCGCGCGACTTCTTATTCGTATAGCCGCGCTTCTTTTCACAGCAACGTGAATAGCTGTAAAACACATAATTCTACCTAAATTAAGTTGTTTAAATTGGAGATAAACAGATGTCTTAGACCTGCTTCTCTTTTTTTGCTGGAAGAAGTGAAGTCAATCACATTCTCTTACAAACAGGGCCTGGGTGTCCCTGTAGACAGCAGGGTGACCACAAACCAGCAATGTGGCCTTGTGGTCAAGAAGGCCAATGGTATCCTGGGATGCATTAAAAAGAATGTGGCCAGCAGGTTGAGTGAGGTGAGTGAGCAAAGTATTATTTACTAACCAGCTAACTGCAGGAGAAGACTCTTAACAGAATAGAAATTTATGTTCTTAACATGCTCCTTTTTGAAGAAAATGGTAGAAAAGACAGAAGTGAGGAATAGAGGATACTTAAACCAACCTGGATCCACTAGAAAACTTCAAAGTAGGGACAGTTACAAAAGCTCAGCTATTCCATTGAGGGAGTAAGCACAAAAAGAAAGACTGAAGCCTTTAGCTAGCAGTTTGTCAGAAAACAGTCTTAAATATGCGCAAGGGTGGAAAGAGACTTCCTATTTCCTTAAATGCAAGCAGATTGAAACAGTTTCTTTTGATTTCTGTATCTATGATTTTCATAAGCAGTTACAAGAACGGTGTTCTCAGATTGGATATTATGAGTAAATGCTTGTGTTGCATTTAAGGAAATAATAAACAGCAACTATTTCTCATCCAAGAAAAAGACAAACACGTAAACTGAATGAGCAGCTTATATACATATATCCCCTAGATATCTGTAGCACTCCCATGGTGTTGGCAGAAATGGCAGAGAATTTATAGAGATGCATACCTCCTCAAGCAGAAAGCAGAGGTTACTAAGGCACACTACCCCAGGTATCACCAATAGCAGTAGAAGCTTGTGCTTAGGCAACTCAAGTACACCTTTCACCCCCCACACGAATATTAAACATTACCATCATAGCATCCCCCCCCCTTTTTTTTTTCTTTCTTTCCTTTTAAATTGTCTTTTATCTCAGGCCCACGAGATGCATGGAAATCAAAAGTCCGTGAGTTATGAACAAAGAAGTTCTTTGCCACAGAAAATACGTTACATATGGAGTGAGATGTTGTGCTGTTGCCAAGCACATCAGGCTTGCTAATGTAACTTCAAATGCAGAACTTCTAGCAGAACGTGCTAGAACTAATACCATGGTACAAGCCAGAGGAGTCTTGTCTGCTGCTCTTTCCTCTCACTGCTGTCGTGGACCCTGCAACAGGCTGGATTGGACAGTGCTGGTTAAACACAGCTTGTTTCCTGAGCATTTTATCAATTATTTCTGTATTGCTGATATACAGATATAGGGTTTTTTCCTGTTCCTCTGCACAGTTGAATTTCCATTTGCCACTTTCCCAGATACTGGCATCTTGGGACCTGGGAACCAAACACAAGTCAAACTAATCCCTCTAGGTATGTCATAATGCTGGTTTTTATGTTGCTGTAATTATCTGCAGTTGTATAGAGTATTTAAGACAAATGGAACTGTTTGGTATTACGGTTTGGTACATGAAAGAAAATAAAACATCCTTTATTTTAATATATGACAAAGAATGAATAATACTTACTTGCCACCAACCACTTCTCACTTCTGACACTCTACCAAACTGATGGATGTTCTACATAAAGCAACACTTTCCTTCTTCCCTTTTGATTTAGTAGATTTTTTTTTATTTTAATGTTTGTTTCAGTCTACATATTGAAATAGGTTTTACTGGGCACCTTTACTTCTCAAACTTTCTGCATTCAGGTTTGTAAAGAAAGGCAGACTTTTCTTCTCCAAGATCAGACAGACAGCACATTCTTTGGCCAACAAATTCTTGTTTCTTAACAATACTGACATTTTGCTCTGCCAAGCATTTAAAAGTGCATTCCTTTTAGAGACCTTCTCTTCGTTACAGTCTATATGTAACTGTGATACATATTTTCTCTGTATTTGGGAAAACCTAATAATAGATACAATTTACCACCAAAAATATTTGCAGTCATGACTTCATCATAGACTTTTTCCTACTTTTCCAGTACTTGTTTGATACTTTCTTTTTCTAGTAAGCAAAAATTCTAAGCCCTTGTCCTCCAGTAACTGTCTTTCATTTTCTGATACATTCAAAGATAACCTTTGGAGGCATGCCTTTTTCTGGGAAGCCAAGTTCTAACAGCAGAAAAAAATTTCAAAGGCTGTATGGAGAGCATCAACTACAATGGCAATAATATCACTGACCTTGCTAGAAGGAAGAAATTGGAACCGTCTAATGTGGTAAGAACATAACTTTATCATCATCTAAACTTCTGCTTCTCCTTCTAAGGAAAGTTTGTGAGTGTGTGTGACAGATGTTCTGAAATCATATAATATATAAAACAAAGTTTGTCACATGCCTAAAGATTTCATTATACATACTTTTATGATTTTTTTTTGTTTGTTTGTTTGTTTGTTTTTAATATCTGGGAACCTGTTTCTGCTGGGATTTAAGTTTCAGCTTTACAGAATTAGCCTTCAGCATCAGGTGAATGTTTTTTAAAAGAAAACCAGTAGATCAGTATATACATTTTTGCTTTCATCTTATAGTAACCCAAAACTAGGATGGACAATATTTATTGTTAAATCAATTGCAGTGTGTCAAGGATCTAAATCCTGTTATCTTCCATCCCCACAGAGCAAGTTGCGTGGGTGTGCAAAATCATTAGAAAGGGAAGGCTCAGAGCCATTTTATGGGAGCTCCGTAAAGCATCAAGATACTAAACTTTGAAACTGTTATTTAGCTTATTAACATTACAGGGATTATTAACATTACATTCTATTTTTTTCTCTCCAAAGCATTCATAGTTGCTTTCATGTTTAAACTTGTGTCTTTCTGTAAGGGTTGATCAGGAAATCACTTTAATTTCTGTATTTTTAAGAATCTAGGCGTTCCTAAAATAGTTGGTGGATTACATGAGCAATGTGGGTAGGAAATAAATGTATTATTACCCTGAATTTGAGATAGATCTGTTCAAGGCTTTCTTCTGTACAGTACTGCAGCCTTCACAAAGCCCTGCTCACAGTATGTATAGTTTGATTACTGCTTTTTTTCTTTATGTATTTTGCATAGTACATAACAGTAATGAAGAATAAGATATAAGATAAACATGTACAGTAGAAATAAAGTGCAATGATTCTTCTTGGACAGATGTGCAACTTCTGAGATGTCTGTAGGACAAATTCCAGCTTTTGAAAAGCATAGCACAGCTAACAGTTCTGTAGAGTGTCTATAAACTCCTCTTTCTGGTTTATTTGGATGTGAATTTTCTGTTTGCTTGTTTTGTTTGTTAGTTGATTACATTCTGTTGCCTGTGACATTAAAGCAAAATCTACATATGTAGATTTGGTAGTGTTAGAGGTTTACCACTAAACTGTGGCATGCTAGTTTAATCTGATGATTCACTTCTGAGAATATAGAAACAGAAGTGAACTTTGCTTTCAGGTGAATTATTTAAATTTCTTCCGCTCTTCAAAAACAGAATCAGTTTCACTTATGAAATCAACATGCATGTTTATGTTTCTTACAAAAAAACTTTTATTCTTCTAGTTTTGAACCTGATTTAGCATGAAAAATACTAAGCTGAAACTACTATTTTTGTTAACCACGTTTATGTTAATGGCACTTAAGCAATCCAACCAGGATCAAAGCTCCATTGTAGGAACTGTGCAGATGCATAGCAGTAGACATATCCTGCCCTAAAGAAAAAGCAAAAATAAATAACGTAATGAAATGGAACACAAAGTAATTGGTAAAGTTATAAGAAGCATCATAGGGGGAAAAAAAAAATAGATGGACAAAGAATAAAAAAGAGGTTTGAGACAAAAATAAAAATGTTCTTACTGTCAGATTTCAGAAGTTGTACAAGGAAAAGGAGTAAAAAATTAAATTTATACAACGAGGATGTCCAGAAAATCTAAGAAGTTAATCTTGATTTTACATTGAACAAAAATAGAATGAATAAAAATCCTTAGGTCTCACAAATACGTATGTTATGATCATAAATGCACCATTAAGAGTCTTTCAACATCATCTTAAGCAATTTATTCATTTTATCTTTAGAGGGTAACAATGTGGAGCAAAAAAGTTTTGCAGTCCTCTGTGATAGAACAAGTGGCAGCAAACCTTTGAGGAGAAAGAGTAAGATGGATGGCCTTAAACAGTTTTTGCTTTTATTAATGGAGCCTGATTTGTTTTCACAGAAATGAGGCAAATAATAAACATACACAGAAAGGAGAGTAGGAGATAGAAGGACAACAAGAAAAAAAAAATGGAGTGTCAAATTTTCTCCCAAATGGACTTGCAAGAGTTGACAGTGACTTACTAGAGCATTAATTTCTTCTTTACAGCTTTATTCAGGTCTAAGACAGAAAAAAAGAACATGCACACGAGTCTTCCAATCCATATTTTCTATGTTATTTAAAGTAATAAGGTTATGTATGGTATTTTATGTTGGTTTCATTTACATTTGCAGGTACTAAAATCTAACAAGTTTCTCAAAACCTGTAACAGAAAAATGCTGAGAAGAATCAAATTTATTGCTCTCTCTCTTCACATACATTGGGCTTATGATCCTCCCACTTCAGTGGCTGCTCTTCCATGTATTACTGAGTGCAATCATGTACAAATATAAGATAAACATTTTCTTTAAAGTATTTATAGTATGTTGCGCTCAAATAAATATTTGAGAAAATAAAGAAATAACCTGACAGCTATTAATCAGAGTTTTATTGCCTTTAATATATGATCCATCCTGATATAGCAATTATTGTTGTTTTAGTAAATGCATTACCTCACTTTTACAGGTTTATTTTCAGCCAGTATATCTATCCTTTTGCTCAACACAACAGAGAACTTTCCAATAGCCAAAAAACATTCTGCCTTTAAATTAAATTAATCTTCTTGGAAATATTACTCTTCCAACTCTCCTGTTCTGTATGTCAGCTACTGCTCAAAGCTGTCTACTGTTCCTCCTGTTAACCATACAGTTATTAAAACTTGGTATATGAATACCTTTTCATCATATTTATCCACAATAAATGAATGAGACTTCTCCCCATAGAATCTTTCTATGAAACTTTCCATCCCTCTGTCTTTCTGCTAAATCTCAAATAATCTGAACTGCAGTTCATTTAGATATTAGACCTCAGGTTCAGATAACATCCTTGAGGTAATAAAATGTTATTGTCTGACAGATCTAAAGTGATATTTTTCCTGTAGAAAATTCCATGGGGCACTTACACTGAAACTGAGAAGTGTTTTTCCTTCTCTTGCTGAGTGAGGGTTTAAATAGGAAATGCATATACACAGAGCAAAATTTGGAAGGTAACATTTCCCATCAGGTCTTTTCAGTATTACAGAGCAAGAAAAAGATTTTTAAGACTTGCATGTGCTGATTAAGGTGATTGAATTTTTTCTACTATTATTTTCCTTTTAGTTTAGCAATAAAGAAATACATTAAAAAAATGCAGTAGGGGAAAGATCTGCCCATGGATTTGTTGTATTTGTGCATATCTAAATAGCAGTACAGGCATCTTGTCATCCCAAGGACACCATGGAGTATTCATATAATATAAAGAGAGATGATGGGGATTTTCTAATAACTAAATTGGAAATCAGAAATGTTACTTTTTTTTTTTTTTTTTCCCAATTTACCAGTTTGCAAGCAATGCCTCCTTTTCCATAAAGACAGCTCTTCAAGAAAGCCCATTTCTAACACTCACAGACCTGTGCAGAACACCGTTTTTCATAGATGACAGACAGTAACTTTACAATAACATCAGCCATTTCTTTCAACACTGTCACAAATACCATTCAACAACAAATAGCATTCAACTAGGCCTCAACTGCCTAATCTCATTGAAGCCTGTATACCTTTCATTCAGTGTTAACATTACTTGAAAAAAAGTGTTTGGACGTTACATTATATTATCCTCAGTTCATCGTGTTGTAGCAGATCTAATCTTTAATGAAAACGAGACATGTAGGAATCCTATTTGAACTTTTCTTTTATCTTCACTCTTATTTCAAAAAGAAAGTTGTTGATTAAACACACCTAGTGACAAACCAACATGTGATTATCATCTATAATAAATGATACTCCTGCTTGCTAGTATAATTGTATTTGCTTTTCTTGTTGCCTTTGCTTGCTTCATCCACACCAGTAGATGTGTTGAGAAAACTGACTGGGAGAAAAGAGGTCATTCCCTGGTCCTGGTTACAAAGACAGCACAGACACAGCCCATGGTGACTGAAAAACAAGGAATAAAGAGGTTCAAGACTGTACTGCAAAAGTGTATTGCAACTGCAGGTTGCTTAAAGAAGTAGAAGCAAAGGGAATGTCCACAGGTTTGAAAAAGTGGCCTGCAACTACACAATATTCATTGTTTCAGAAAGGAGATTTAACGATGCAAAATCTTTGGCAAGAAAACAGTTGTTTTTAGGGATCAAATAGAGAGAGAAATAGTGCTGGGGACCTAGACTCCATTTAGGACATAATACTTGTCTTGTCTCTACACATGAAAATATTTTAAATTACTAGCTGAGAGATCAGGGGTCCTGAACCATGGTATGTTCGTTATTGTTGATTGCATGTACTGTGTCATATCACTTAAAAAATTAAAAACATTAATGGCACTGAAATTTCAAACTGGGTGCACGTACCACTGTGCATAACAACTGACAAGCTATTATCTACGTTGATTAAAACTCTTAGTGCTAGTGTTTTAGCTTCTCCAAAAGCAAGGAATAAACAATTTGAATGTAGGCTTTATCAGTATTTGTACTTGTAATAAAACCAGGAATATTCATAGAATCATAGAATCATAGAATTTTTTTTTGAGTTGGAAGGGACTCTTACAGACCATTGAGTCCAGTTCCCCAGTAATGAACAGGGACACCCACAGAGGTCAGAGACCTCAGAGGCCTGTCCAGCCTGACCATGAATATCTCCCCACTGCCATAATGTTGTCTTGCCCCAGACCTATACAAGACTACAAAGTGAGTCACCAGCTCTGGATTCCTACTTAGGAGGGGTTTGCCATCAAGATAGACGGCAAGTCTCCATGTAACCCTCTCCTCTAGGCATCAGCCCTGGGAAACATGCTGCCAAATATTCTTCAGAAAAGCATCTTAGAGAGGTTTCTGTGAGCAGATGGGGGACATTTGATGAAGCAAACGGATGCTGGGTAAGCAATAATTCTCACTCAACAACCAGCCTGGGGGCTCCGTTCTTTCTTCATTTCCATTCTTTCTGATGGAAATGTCCTTGAAACTTAATTGAGTTTGCATGGAATTTTACACTTTTTGGATTTCTAATCTTTCTCATCATTAATCCTTAAATATGTGTTCCACAATACCACTAACCAATTATAGAAAAATAATTTAAAATAATCATGTATCAAACTTTTTTAAAATTCTATTTGGAAGGTAGGAGACCTAATTACAGGCATGGGACTTTAATGTATGTGCTGAAAACTGAAACTCAATATCTACTTTTTCATTGCTCTTCAGCAACCTGAGCAAATAGATTACCTCCTGTGATAGGTTTCTGACAGTCCCTCTTAGTTTGACAGTTATTTTAGAGAGAGTCACTTTTGTATATAATGAAAGGAAAAGTTGCCAAGCATACGTACATATTTTATGTTTCTTAAAACTTAAAAGCTAGAGGAAAGACTCCATTTTTAGTCATGCCATTTTAAATTCAGAGTATTTGTACCGTCCGCCAGGTTTACATCAATGACACAGAATGGCATCTAGCCCAAGGGCTGAGTTACATTTCTTGCACAGGAAGGGCAGCTTTTATAATTGAGTGTATCAGTTACTGCTTTGAACTTTTTTTGTGTTACTACATTCATGTGAAAATATGATGTGCATTTTCACATCTTCTATGTATGCCAAAAGAATTAAAAGCAATTTCTATCGAAGTGTTTCCTTGAAATTGCAACATAAAAAATATATAAATATTAAAAACAATAAAACAAAACAAGACATTTTCTCCCAGAAATACCAGGACTCTTAGAAATACCTCACGTTTCATCTCAAGAATACTGCTTTCCACTCCTCAAGATCACACTGACTCCCATCACAATGGCCTTTTCTCCCACATACACCAGCTTTCTCCCAAATACACGACATTTTCTCCCACATACACCCGTTTTCTCCCAAAGATGGGACGTATTCTCCCAGAAATGCCAGCTTATTCTTTAACAAACGGCCTTTTTTTCCCAAAATACCAGCTTTCTCACAAACACCTGTCATTTTCCAACCAAGTCTGCTACTATCTCCCAGAAACAGCCGGTTTCCGAGAAATACCTGACGTTTGCTCTCCCAAATACTACTTGACACTCCTCCAGAGGACATTGTCTCCCCTATTTACCACGTTGTCTCCCCAAGAGACCACTTGGCACACCAAAAAGACCACCGTTGCTCTCCAGTACAAGATCTTCTTTCCCACCGGTTCCCACTTTTCTCCCCCAGCTATGTCATTTCCTCCCAGAAATGCCACTTTTCCCTTGGAAATTTCACCTTCTCTTCCAAAAAGAGGAGATTTGCTCCCAGAAATACCCCTTCTCTTACAACTGCCACACGCTTTCTCCCCAAAAAGCCTCCATGACAATGCCAAATGGGACACTTGCAGCCAAGAAGAGGACACCTTCTCTCAGAAAGACCACTTTTCTCCCCAAGAGAGGAGATTTTCTCCCAATTGGATGACATTTGCTGTAAGAAAGACCTGTTTTCTTCCCTCAAGAGGACATTGTCTTTCCCACTGAGGACATTTTCTCCCAGAAGTGCCGCTACTCTGTGAAACACCTCCATTTCCTCCCAAATCTACTCCATGACACGCCTCAGGATGACACTTACTCCCCGATTTGGGGCATTTTCTCCCAGAAATACCACTTCTCTCCCAAAGGGATGGCCTTTTCCCTCTCTAGCATCTGTTTCCTCACCAATACCTGGCATTTTCTCCCAGAAACACCAGCTTTCTCACAGATACATCACCTTCCCCCCCCCACATCAGACCTCTTCTCCCAGAAATACCAGGACTCTGCTGAATATTTCCCATTTCCTCCGGAACATACAGCATTACACTCCGCAAGAGGACAGTTTCTTTCAGAAATGTGGCATTTTATCACAGATACACCATTTTTATGCCCAGTAGAGCTCCTTTTCTCCCAGAAATAGCACTGCTCTTAGGAAGAGCTCCCATTTTCTAACCAAAATGCTGCTTTACACTCCTCAAGATCACACTTACCCCCATCAAGATGGCAGTGTCACAGAAATACCAGCTTCTGCCCCCAAAATGGGACTTTGGCTCTCCAAAACAAGACATTTTCTCCCAGAAATACCAGGACTCTTAGAAATACCTCACGTTTCATCTCAAGAATACTGCTTTCCACTCCTCAAGATCACACTGACTCCCATCACAATGGCCTTTTCTCCCACATACACCAGCTTTCTCCCAAATACACGACATTTTCTCCCACATACACCCGTTTTCTCCCAAAGATGGGACATATTCTCCCAGAAATGCCAGCTTATTCTTTAAAAAACGGCCTTTTTTCCCCAAAATACCAGCCTTTTCCCTCTCTAGCATCTGTTTCCTCACCAATACCTCGCATTTTCTCCCAGAAACACCAGCTTTCTCACAGATACATCACCTTCCCCCCCCCACATCAGACCTCTTCTCCCAGAAATACCAGGACTCTGCTGAATATTTCCCATTTCCTCCGGAACATACAGCATTACACTCCGCAAGAGGACAGTTTCTTTCAGAAATGTGGCATTTTATCACAGATACACCATTTTTATGCCCAGTAGAGCTCCTTTTCTCCCAGAAATAGCACTGCTCTTAGGAAGAGCTCCATTTTCTAACCAAAATGCTGCTTTTCACTCCTCAAGATCACACTTACCCCCATCAAGATGGCAGTGTCACAGAAATACCAGCTTCTGCCCCCAAAATGGGACTTTGGCTCTCCAAAACAAGACATTTTCTCCCAGAAATACCAGGACTCTTAGAAATACCTCACGTTTCATCTCAAGAATACTGCTTTCCACTCCTCAAGATCACACTGACTCCCATCACAATGGCCTTTTCTCCCACATACACCAGCTTTCTCCCAAATACACGACATTTTCTCCCACATACACCCGTTTTCTCCCAAAGATGGGACATATTCTCCCAGAAATGCCAGCTTATTCTTTAAAAAACGGCCTTTTTTCCCCAAAATACCAGCCTTTTCCCTCTCTAGCATCTGTTTCCTCACCAATACCTGGCATTTTCTCCCAGAAACACAAGCTTTCTCACAGATACATCACCTTCCCCCCCCCACATCAGACCTCTTCTCCCAGAAATACCAGGACTCTGCTGAATATTTCCCATTTCCTCCGGAACATACAGCATTACACTCCGCAAGAGGACAGTTTCTTTCAGAAATGTGGCATTTTATCACAGATACACCATTTTTATGCCCAGTAGAGCTCCTTTTCTCCCAGAAATAGCACTGCTCTTAGGAAGAGCTCCCATTTTCTAACCAAAATGCTGCTTTACACTCCTCAAGATCACACTTACCCCCATCAAGATGGCAGTGTCACAGAAATACCAGCTTCTGCCCCCAAAATGGGACTTTGGCTCTCCAAAACAAGACATTTTCTCCCAGAAATACCAGGACTCTTAGAAATACCTCACGTTTCATCTCAAGAATACTGCTTTCCACTCCTCAAGATCACACTGACTCCCATCACAATGGCCTTTTCTCCCACATACACCAGCTTTCTCCCAAATACACGACATTTTCTCCCACATACACCCGTTTTCTCCCAAAGATGGGACATATTCTCCCAGAAATGCCAGCTTATTCTTTAAAAAACGGCCTTTTTTTCCCAAAATACCAGCTTTCTCACAAACACCTGTCATTTTCCAACCAAGTCTGCTACTATCTCCCAGAAACAGCCGGTTTCCGAGAAATACCTGACGTTTGCTCTCCCAAATACTACTTGACACTCCTCCAGAGGACATTGTCTCCCCTATTTACCACGTTGTCTCCCCAAGAGACCACTTGGCACACCAAAAAGACCACCATTGCTCTCCAGTACAAGATCTTCTTTCCCACCGGTTCCCACTTTTCTCCCCCAGCTATGTCATTTCCTCCCAGAAATGCCACTTTTCCCTTGGAAATTTCACCTTCTCTTCCAAAAAGAGGAGATTTGCTCCCAGAAATACCCCTTCTCTTACAACTGCCACACGCTTTCTCCCCAAAAAGCCTCCATGACAATGCCAAATGGGACACTTGCAGCCAAGAAGAGGACACCTTCTCTCAGAAAGACCACTTTTCTCCCCAAGAGAGGAGATTTTCTCCCAATTGGATGACATTTGCTGTAAGAAAGACCTGTTTTCTTCCCTCAAGAGGACATTGTCTTTCCCACTGAGGACATTTTCTCCCAGAAGTGCCGCTACTCTGTGAAACACCTCCATTTCCTCCCAAATCTACTCCATGACACGCCTCAGGATGACACTTACTCCCCGATTTGGGGCATTTTCTCCCAGAAATACCACTTCTCTCCCAAAGGGATGGCCTTTTCCCTCTCTAGCATCTGTTTCCTCACCAATACCTGGCATTTTCTCCCAGAAACACCAGCTTTCTCACAGATACATCACCTTCCCCCCCCCACATCAGACCTCTTCTCCCAGAAATACCAGGACTCTGCTGAATATTTCCCATTTCCTCCGGAACATACAGCATTACACTCCGCAAGAGGACAGTTTCTTTCAGAAATGTGGCATTTTATCACAGGTACACCATTTTTATGCCCAGTAGAGCTCCTTTTCTCCCAGAAATAGCACTGCTCTTAGGAAGAGCTCCCATTTTCTAACCAAAATGCTGCTTTACACTCCTCAAGATCACACTTACCCCCATCAAGATGGCAGTGTCACAGAAATACCAGCTTCTGCCCCCAAAATGGGACTTTGGCTCTCCAAAACAAGACATTTTCTCCCAGAAATACCAGGACTCTTAGAAATACCTCACGTTTCATCTCAAGAATACTGCTTTCCACTCCTCAAGATCACACTGACTCCCATCACAATGGCCTTTTCTCCCACATACACCAGCTTTCTCCCAAATACACGACATTTTCTCCCACATACACCCGTTTTCTCCCAAAGATGGGACATATTCTCCCAGAAATGCCAGCTTATTCTTTAAAAAACGGCCTTTTTTCCCCAAAATACCAGCCTTTTCCCTCTCTAGCATCTGTTTCCTCACCAATACCTGGCATTTTCTCCCAGAAACACCAGCTTTCTCACAGATACATCACCTTCCCCCCCCCACATCAGACCTCTTCTCCCAGAAATACCAGGACTCTGCTGAATATTTCCCATTTCCTCCGGAACATACAGCATTACACTCCGCAAGAGGACAGTTTCTTTCAGAAATGTGGCATTTTATCACAGATACACCATTTTTATGCCCAGTAGAGCTCCTTTTCTCCCAGAAATAGCACTGCTCCTAGGAAGAGCTCCATTTTCTAACCAAAATGCTGCTTTTCACTCCTCAAGATCACACTTACCCCCATCAAGATGGCAGTGTCACAGAAATACCAGCTTCTGCCCCCAAAATGGGACTTTGGCTCTCCAAAACAAGACATTTTCTCCCAGAAATACCAGGACTCTTAGAAATACCTCACGTTTCATCTCAAGAATACTGCTTTCCACTCCTCAAGATCACACTGACTCCCATCACAATGGCCTTTTCTCCCACATACACCAGCTTTCTCCCAAATACACGACATTTTCTCCCACATACACCCGTTTTCTCCCAAAGATGGGACATATTCTCCCAGAAATGCCAGCTTATTCTTTAACAAACGGCCTTTTTTCCCCAAAATACCAGCCTTTTCCCTCTCTAGCATCTGTTTCCTCACCAATACCTGGCATTTTCTCCCAGAAACACCAGCTTTCTCACAGATACATCACCTTCCCCCCCCCACATCAGACCTCTTCTCCCAGAAATACCAGGACTCTGCTGAATATTTCCCATTTCCTCCGGAACATACAGCATTACACTCCGCAAGAGGACAGTTTCTTTCAGAAATGTGGCATTTTATCACAGATACACCATTTTTATGCCCAGTAGAGCTCCTTTTCTCCCAGAAATAGCACTGCTCTTAGGAAGAGCTCCCATTTTCTAACCAAAATGCTGCTTTACACTCCTCAAGATCACACTTACCCCCATCAAGATGGCAGTGTCACAGAAATACCAGCTTCTGCCCCCAAAATGGGACTTTGGCTCTCCAAAACAAGACATTTTCTCCCAGAAATACCAGGACTCTTAGAAATACCTCACGTTTCATCTCAAGAATACTGCTTTCCACTCCTCAAGATCACACTGACTCCCATCACAATGGCCTTTTCTCCCACATACACCAGCTTTCTCCCAAATACACGACATTTTCTCCCACATACACCCGTTTTCTCCCAAAGATGGGACATATTCTCCCAGAAATGCCAGCTTATTCTTTAAAAAACGGCCTTTTTTCCCCAAAATACCAGCCTTTTCCCTCTCTAGCATCTGTTTCCTCACCAATACCTGGCATTTTCTCCCAGAAACACCAGCTTTCTCACAGATACATCACCTTCCCCCCCCCACATCAGACCTCTTCTCCCAGAAATACCAGGACTCTGCTGAATATTTCCCATTTCCTCCGGAACATACAGCATTACACTCCGCAAGAGGACAGTTTCTTTCAGAAATGTGGCATTTTATCACAGATACACCATTTTTATGCCCAGTAGAGCTCCTTTTCTCCCAGAAATAGCACTGCTCTTAGGAAGAGCTCCCATTTTCTAACCAAAATGCTGCTTTACACTCCTCAAGATCACACTTACCCCCATCAAGATGGCAGTGTCACAGAAATACCAGCTTCTGCCCCCAAAATGGGACTTTGGCTCTCCAAAACAAGACATTTTCTCCCAGAAATACCAGGACTCTTAGAAATACCTCACGTTTCATCTCAAGAATACTGCTTTCCACTCCTCAAGATCACACTGACTCCCATCACAATGGCCTTTTCTCCCACATACACCAGCTTTCTCCCAAATACACGACATTTTCTCCCACATACACCCGTTTTCTCCCAAAGATGGGACATATTCTCCCAGAAATGCCAGCTTATTCTTTAAAAAACGGCCTTTTTTCCCCAAAATACCAGCCTTTTCCCTCTCTAGCATCTGTTTCCTCACCAATACCTGGCATTTTCTCCCAGAAACACCAGCTTTCTCACAGATACATCACCTTCCCCCCCCCACATCAGACCTCTTCTCCCAGAAATACCAGGACTCTGCTGAATATTTCCCATTTCCTCCGGAACATACAGCATTACACTCCGCAAGAGGACAGTTTCTTTCAGAAATGTGGCATTTTATCACAGATACACCATTTTTATGCCCAGTAGAGCTCCTTTTCTCCCAGAAATAGCACTGCTCTTAGGAAGAGCTCCCATTTTCTAACCAAAATGCTGCTTTACACTCCTCAAGATCACACTTACCCCCATCAAGATGGCAGTGTCACAGAAATACCAGCTTCTGCCCCCAAAATGGGACTTTGGCTCTCCAAAACAAGACATTTTCTCCCAGAAATACCAGGACTCTTAGAAATACCTCACGTTTCATCTCAAGAATACTGCTTTCCACTCCTCAAGATCACACTGACTCCCATCACAATGGCCTTTTCTCCCACATACACCAGCTTTCTCCCAAATACACGACATTTTCTCCCACATACACCCGTTTTCTCCCAAAGATGGGACATATTCTCCCAGAAATGCCAGCTTATTCTTTAAAAAACGGCCTTTTTTCCCCAAAATACCAGCCTTTTCCCTCTCTAGCATCTGTTTCCTCACCAATACCTGGCATTTTCTCCCAGAAACACCAGCTTTCTCACAGATACATCACCTTCCCCCCCCCACATCAGACCTCTTCTCCCAGAAATACCAGGACTCTGCTGAATATTTCCCATTTCCTCCGGAACATACAGCATTACACTCCGCAAGAGGACAGTTTCTTTCAGAAATGTGGCATTTTATCACAGATACACCATTTTTATGCCCAGTAGAGCTCCTTTTCTCCCAGAAATAGCACTGCTCTTAGGAAGAGCTCCCATTTTCTAACCAAAATGCTGCTTTACACTCCTCAAGATCACACTTACCCCCATCAAGATGGCAGTGTCACAGAAATACCAGCTTCTGCCCCCAAAATGGGACTTTGGCTCTCCAAAACAAGACATTTTCTCCCAGAAATACCAGGACTCTTAGAAATACCTCACGTTTCATCTCAAGAATACTGCTTTCCACTCCTCAAGATCACACTGACTCCCATCACAATGGCCTTTTCTCCCACATACACCAGCTTTCTCCCAAATACACGACATTTTCTCCCACATACACCCGTTTTCTCCCAAAGATGGGACATATTCTCCCAGAAATGCCAGCTTATTCTTTAAAAAACGGCCTTTTTTCCCCAAAATACCAGCCTTTTCCCTCTCTAGCATCTGTTTCCTCACCAATACCTGGCATTTTCTCCCAGAAACACCAGCTTTCTCACAGATACATCACCTTCCCCCCCCCACATCAGACCTCTTCTCCCAGAAATACCAGGACTCTGCTGAATATTTCCCATTTCCTCCGGAACATACAGCATTACACTCCGCAAGAGGACAGTTTCTTTCAGAAATGTGGCATTTTATCACAGATACACCATTTTTATGCCCAGTAGAGCTCCTTTTCTCCCAGAAATAGCACTGCTCTTAGGAAGAGCTCCCATTTTCTAACCAAAATGCTGCTTTACACTCCTCAAGATCACACTTACCCCCATCAAGATGGCAGTGTCACAGAAATACCAGCTTCTGCCCCCAAAATGGGACTTTGGCTCTCCAAAACAAGACATTTTCTCCCAGAAATACCAGGACTCTTAGAAATACCTCACGTTTCATCTCAAGAATACTGCTTTCCACTCCTCAAGATCACACTGACTCCCATCACAATGGCCTTTTCTCCCACATACACCAGCTTTCTCCCAAATACACGACATTTTCTCCCACATACACCCGTTTTCTCCCAAAGATGGGACATATTCTCCCAGAAATGCCAGCTTATTCTTTAAAAAACGGCCTTTTTTCCCCAAAATACCAGCCTTTTCCCTCTCTAGCATCTGTTTCCTCACCAATACCTGGCATTTTCTCCCAGAAACACCAGCTTTCTCACAGATACATCACCTTCCCCCCCCCACATCAGACCTCTTCTCCCAGAAATACCAGGACTCTGCTGAATATTTCCCATTTCCTCCGGAACATACAGCATTACACTCCGCAAGAGGACAGTTTCTTTCAGAAATGTGGCATTTTATCACAGATACACCATTTTTATGCCCAGTAGAGCTCCTTTTCTCCCAGAAATAGCACTGCTCTTAGGAAGAGCTCCCATTTTCTAACCAAAATGCTGCTTTACACTCCTCAAGATCACACTTACCCCCATCAAGATGGCAGTGTCACAGAAATACCAGCTTCTGCCCCCAAAATGGGACTTTGGCTCTCCAAAACAAGACATTTTCTCCCAGAAATACCAGGACTCTTAGAAATACCTCACGTTTCATCTCAAGAATACTGCTTTCCACTCCTCAAGATCACACTGACTCCCATCACAATGGCCTTTTCTCCCACATACACCAGCTTTCTCCCAAATACACGACATTTTCTCCCACATACACCCGTTTTCTCCCAAAGATGGGACATATTCTCCCAGAAATGCCAGCTTATTCTTTAAAAAATGGCCTTTTTTCCCCAAAATACCAGCCTTTTCCCTCTCTAGCATCTGTTTCCTCACCAATACCTGGCATTTTCTCCCAGAAACACCAGCTTTCTCACAGATACATCACCTTCCCCCCCCCACATCAGACCTCTTCTCCCAGAAATACCAGGACTCTGCTGAATATTTCCCATTTCCTCCGGAACATACAGCATTACACTCCGCAAGAGGACAGTTTCTTTCAGAAATGTGGCATTTTATCACAGATACACCATTTTTATGCCCAGTAGAGCTCCTTTTCTCCCAGAAATAGCACTGCTCTTAGGAAGAGCTCCCATTTTCTAACCAAAATGCTGCTTTACACTCCTCAAGATCACACTTACCCCCATCAAGATGGCAGTGTCACAGAAATACCAGCTTCTGCCCCCAAAATGGGACTTTGGCTCTCCAAAACAAGACATTTTCTCCCAGAAATACCAGGACTCTTAGAAATACCTCACGTTTCATCTCAAGAATACTGCTTTCCACTCCTCAAGATCACACTGACTCCCATCACAATGGCCTTTTCTCCCACATACACCAGCTTTCTCCCAAATACACGACATTTTCTCCCACATACACCCGTTTTCTCCCAAAGATGGGACATATTCTCCCAGAAATGCCAGCTTATTCTTTAAAAAACGGCCTTTTTTCCCCAAAATACCAGCCTTTTCCCTCTCTAGCATCTGTTTCCTCACCAATACCTGGCATTTTCTCCCAGAAACACCAGCTTTCTCACAGATACATCACCTTCCCCCCCCCACATCAGACCTCTTCTCCCAGAAATACCAGGACTCTGCTGAATATTTCCCATTTCCTCCGGAACATACAGCATTACACTCCGCAAGAGGACAGTTTCTTTCAGAAATGTGGCATTTTATCACAGATACACCATTTTTATGCCCAGTAGAGCTCCTTTTCTCCCAGAAATAGCACTGCTCTTAGGAAGAGCTCCCATTTTCTAACCAAAATGCTGCTTTACACTCCTCAAGATCACACTTACCCCCATCAAGATGGCAGTGTCACAGAAATACCAGCTTCTGCCCCCAAAATGGGACTTTGGCTCTCCAAAACAAGACATTTTCTCCCAGAAATACCAGGACTCTTAGAAATACCTCACGTTTCATCTCAAGAATACTGCTTTCCACTCCTCAAGATCACACTGACTCCCATCACAATGGCCTTTTCTCCCACATACACCAGCTTTCTCCCAAATACACGACATTTTCTCCCACATACACCCGTTTTCTCCCAAAGATGGGACATATTCTCCCAGAAATGCCAGCTTATTCTTTAACAAACGGCCTTTTTTCCCCAAAATACCAGCCTTTTCCCTCTCTAGCATCTGTTTCCTCACCAATACCTGGCATTTTCTCCCAGAAACACCAGCTTTCTCACAGATACATCACCTTCCCCCCCCCCACATCAGACCTCTTCTCCCAGAAATACCAGGACTCTGCTGAATATTTCCCATTTCCTCCGGAACATACAGCATTACACTCCGCAAGAGGACAGTTTCTTTCAGAAATGTGGCATTTTATCACAGATACACCATTTTTATGCCCAGTAGAGCTCCTTTTCTCCCAGAAATAGCACTGCTCTTAGGAAGAGCTCCCATTTTCTAACCAAAATGCTGCTTTACACTCCTCAAGATCACACTTACCCCCATCAAGATGGCAGTGTCACAGAAATACCAGCTTCTGCCCCCAAAATGGGACTTTGGCTCTCCAAAACAAGACATTTTCTCCCAGAAATACCAGGACTCTTAGAAATACCTCACGTTTCATCTCAAGAATACTGCTTTCCACTCCTCAAGATCACACTGACTCCCATCACAATGGCCTTTTCTCCCACATACACCAGCTTTCTCCCAAATACACGACATTTTCTCCCACATACACCCGTTTTCTCCCAAAGATGGGACATATTCTCCCAGAAATGCCAGCTTATTCTTTAACAAACGGCCTTTTTTCCCCAAAATACCAGCCTTTTCCCTCTCTAGCATCTGTTTCCTCACCAATACCTGGCATTTTCTCCCAGAAACACCAGCTTTCTCACAGATACATCACCTTCCCCCCCCACATCAGACCTCTTCTCCCAGAAATACCAGGACTCTGCTGAATATTTCCCATTTCCTCCGGAACATACAGCATTACACTCCGCAAGAGGACAGTTTCTTTCAGAAATGTGGCATTTTATCACAGATACACCATTTTTATGCCCAGTAGAGCTCCTTTTCTCCCAGAAATAGCACTGCTCTTAGGAAGAGCTCCCATTTTCTAACCAAAATGCTGCTTTACACTCCTCAAGATCACACTTACCCCCATCAAGATGGCAGTGTCAGAGAAATACCAGCTTCTGCCCCCAAAATGGGACTTTGGCTCTCCAAAACAAGACATTTTCTCTCAGAAATACCAGGACTCTTAGAAATACCTCACGTTTCATCTCAAGAATACTGCTTTCCACTCCTCAAGATCACACTGACTCCCATCACAATGGCCTTTTCTCCCACATACACCAGCTTTCTCCCAAATACACGACATTTTCTCCCACATACACCCGTTTTCTCCCAAAGATGGGACATATTCTCCCAGAAATGCCAGCTTATTCTTTAAAAAACGGCCTTTTTTCCCCAAAATACCAGCTTTCTCACAAACACCTGTCATTTTCCAACCAAGTCTGCTACTATCTCCCAGAAACAGCCGGTTTCCGAGAAATACCTGACGTTTGCTCTCCCAAATACTACTTGACACTCCTCCAGAGGACATTGTCTCCCCTATTTACCACGTTGTCTCCCCAAGAGACCACTTGGCACACCAAAAAGACCACCGTTGCTCTCCAGTACAAGATCTTCTTTCCCACCGGTTCCCACTTTTCTCCCCCAGCTATGTCATTTCCTCCCAGAAATGCCACTTTTCCCTTGGAAATTTCACCTTCTCTTCCAAAAAGAGGAGATTTGCTCCCAGAAATACCCCTTCTCTTACAACTGCCACACGCTTTCTCCCCAAAAAGCCTCCATGACAATGCCAAATGGGACACTTGCAGCCAAGAAGAGGACACCTTCTCTCAGAAAGACCACTTTTCTCCCCAAGAGAGGAGATTTTCTCCCAATTGGATGACATTTGCTGTAAGAAAGACCTGTTTTCTTCCCTCAAGAGGACATTGTCTTTCCCACTGAGGACATTTTCTCCCAGAAGTGCCGCTACTCTGTGAAACACCTCCATTTCCTCCCAAATCTACTCCATGACACGCCTCAGGATGACACTTA
Source organism: Phasianus colchicus (assembly GCF_987193195.1). NCBI lineage: Eukaryota > Metazoa > Chordata > Aves > Galliformes > Phasianidae > Phasianus > Phasianus colchicus. Next base: position 1,138,198 of record NW_028325227.1, read on the forward strand.
CTCCCCGATTTGGGGCATTTTCTCCCAGAAATACCACTTCTCTCCCAAAGGGATGGCCTTTTCCCTCTCTAGCATCTGTTTCCTCACCAATACCTGGCATTTTCTCCCAGAAACACCAGCTTTCTCACAGATACATCACCTTCCCCCCCCCACATCAGACCTCTTCTCCCAGAAATACCAGGACTCTGCTGAATATTTCCCATTTCCTCCGGAACATACAGCATTACACTCCGCAAGAGGACAGTTTCTTTCAGAAATGTGGCATTTTATCACAGATACACCATTTTTATGCCCAGTAGAGCTCCTTTTCTCCCAGAAATAGCACTGCTCTTAGGAAGAGCTCCCATTTTCTAACCAAAATGCTGCTTTACACTCCTCAAGATCACACTTACCCCCATCAAGATGGCAGTGTCACAGAAATACCAGCTTCTGCCCCCAAAATGGGACTTTGGCTCTCCAAAACAAGACATTTTCTCCCAGAAATACCAGGACTCTTAGAAATACCTCACGTTTCATCTCAAGAATACTGCTTTCCACTCCTCAAGATCACACTGACTCCCATCACAATGGCCTTTTCTCCCACATACACCAGCTTTCTCCCAAATACACGACATTTTCTCCCACATACACCCGTTTTCTCCCAAAGATGGGACATATTCTCCCAGAAATGCCAGCTTATTCTTTAAAAAACGGCCTTTTTTTCCCAAAATACCAGCTTTCTCACAAACACCTGTCATTTTCCAACCAAGTCTGCTACTATCTCCCAGAAACAGCCGGTTTCCGAGAAATACCTGACGTTTGCTCTCCCAAATACTACTTGACACTCCTCCAGAGGACATTGTCTCCCCTATTTACCACGTTGTCTCCCCAAGAGACCACTTGGCACACCAAAAAGACCACCGTTGCTCTCCAGTACAAGATCTTCTTTCCCACCGGTTCCCACTTTTCTCCCCCAGCTATGTCATTTCCTCCCAGAAATGCCACTTTTCCCTTGGAAATTTCACCTTCTCTTCCAAAAAGAGGAGATTTGCTCCCAGAAATACCCCTTCTCTTACAACTGCCACACGCTTTCTCCCCAAAAAGCCTCCATGACAATGCCAAATGGGACACTTGCAGCCAAGAAGAGGACACCTTCTCTCAGAAAGACCACTTTTCTCCCCAAGAGAGGAGATTTTCTCCCAATTGGATGACATTTGCTGTAAGAAAGACCTCTTTTCTTCCCTCAAGAGGACATTGTCTTTCCCACTGAGGACATTTTCTCCCAGAAGTGCCGCTACTCTGTGAAACACCTCCATTTCCTCCCAAATCTACTCCATGACACGCCTCAGGATGACACTTACTCCCCGATTTGGGGCATTTTCTCCCAGAAATACCACTTCTCTCCCAAAGGGATGGCCTTTTCCCTCTCTAGCATCTGTTTCCTCACCAATACCTGGCATTTTCTCCCAGAAACACCAGCTTTCTCACAGATACATCACCTTCCCCCCCCCACATCAGACCTCTTCTCCCAGAAATACCAGGACTCTGCTGAATATTTCCCATTTCCTCCGGAACATACAGCATTACACTCCGCAAGAGGACAGTTTCTTTCAGAAATGTGTCATTTTATCACAGATACACCATTTTTATGCCCAGTAGAGCTCCTTTTCTCCCAGAAATAGCACTGCTCTTAGGAAGAGCTCCCATTTTCTAACCAAAATGCTGCTTTACACTCCTCAAGATCACACTTACCCCCATCAAGATGGCAGTGTCACAGAAATACCAGCTTCTGCCCCCAAAATGGGACTTTGGCTCTCCAAAACAAGACATTTTCTCCCAGAAATACCAGGACTCTTAGAAATACCTCACGTTTCATCTCAAGAATACTGCTTTCCACTCCTCAAGATCACACTGACTCCCATCACAATGGCCTTTTCTCCCACATACACCAGCTTTCTCCCAAATACACGACATTTTCTCCCACATACACCCGTTTTCTCCCAAAGATGGGACATATTCTCCCAGAAATGCCAGCTTATTCTTTAACAAACGGCCTTTTTTCCCCAAAATACCAGCCTTTTCCCTCTCTAGCATCTGTTTCCTCACCAATACCTGGCATTTTCTCCCAGAAACACCAGCTTTCTCACAGATACATCACCTTCCCCCCCCCACATCAGACCTCTTCTCCCAGAAATACCAGGACTCTGCTGAATATTTCCCATTTCCTCCGGAACATACAGCATTACACTCCGCAAGAGGACAGTTTCTTTCAGAAATGTGGCATTTTATCACAGATACACCATTTTTATGCCCAGTAGAGCTCCTTTTCTCCCAGAAATAGCACTGCTCTTAGGAAGAGCTCCATTTTCTAACCAAAATGCTGCTTTTCACTCCTCAAGATCACACTTACCCCCATCAAGATGGCAGTGTCACAGAAATACCAGCTTCTGCCCCCAAAATGGGACTTTGGCTCTCCAAAACAAGACATTTTCTCCCAGAAATACCAGGACTCTTAGAAATACCTCACGTTTCATCTCAAGAATACTGCTTTCCACTCCTCAAGATCACACTGACTCCCATCACAATGGCCTTTTCTCCCACATACACCAGCTTTCTCCCAAATACACGACATTTTCTCCCACATACACCCGTTTTCTCCCAAAGATGGGACATATTCTCCCAGAAATGCCAGCTTATTCTTTAAAAAATGGCCTTTTTTCCCCAAAATACCAGCCTTTTCCCTCTCTAGCATCTGTTTCCTCACCAATACCTGGCATTTTCTCCCAGAAACACCAGCTTTCTCACAGATACATCACCTTCCCCCCCCCACATCAGACCTCTTCTCCCAGAAATACCAGGACTCTGCTGAATATTTCCCATTTCCTCCGGAACATACAGCATTACACTCCGCAAGAGGACAGTTTCTTTCAGAAATGTGTCATTTTATCACAGATACACCATTTTTATGCCCAGTAGAGCTCCTTTTCTCCCAGAAATAGCACTGCTCTTAGGAAGAGCTCCCATTTTCTAACCAAAATGCTGCTTTACACTCCTCAAGATCACACTTACCCCCATCAAGATGGCAGTGTCACAGAAATACCAGCTTCTGCCCCCAAAATGGGACTTTGGCTCTCCAAAACAAGACATTTTCTCCCAGAAATACCAGGACTCTTAGAAATACCTCACGTTTCATCTCAAGAATACTGCTTTCCACTCCTCAAGATCACACTGACTCCCATCACAATGGCCTTTTCTCCCACATACACCAGCTTTCTCCCAAATACACGACATTTTCTCCCACATACACCCGTTTTCTCCCAAAGATGGGACATATTCTCCCAGAAATGCCAGCTTATTCTTTAAAAAACGGCCTTTTTTTCCCAAAATACCAGCTTTCTCACAAACACCTGTCATTTTCCAACCAAGTCTGCTACTATCTCCCAGAAACAGCCGGTTTCCGAGAAATACCTGACGTTTGCTCTCCCAAATACTACTTGACACTCCTCCAGAGGACATTGTCTCCCCTATTTACCACGTTGTCTCCCCAAGAGACCACTTGGCACACCAAAAAGACCACCGTTGCTCTCCAGTACAAGATCTTCTTTCCCACCGGTTCCCACTTTTCTCCCCCAGCTATGTCATTTCCTCCCAGAAATGCCACTTTTCCCTTGGAAATTTCACCTTCTCTTCCAAAAAGAGGAGATTTGCTCCCAGAAATACCCCTTCTCTTACAACTGCCACACGCTTTCTCCCCAAAAAGCCTCCATGACAATGCCAAATGGGACACTTGCAGCCAAGAAGAGGACACCTTCTCTCAGAAAGACCACTTTTCTCCCCAAGAGAGGAGATTTTCTCCCAATTGGATGACATTTGCTGTAAGAAAGACCTGTTTTCTTCCCTCAAGAGGACATTGTCTTTCCCACTGAGGACATTTTCTCCCAGAAGTGCCGCTACTCTGTGAAACACCTCCATTTCCTCCCAAATCTACTCCATGACACGCCTCAGGATGACACTTACTCCCCGATTTGGGGCATTTTCTCCCAGAAATACCACTTCTCTCCCAAAGGGATGGCCTTTTCCCTCTCTAGCATCTGTTTCCTCACCAATACCTGGCATTTTCTCCCAGAAACACCAGCTTTCTAACAGGTACATCACCTTCCCCCCCCCACATCAGACCTCTTCTCCCAGAAATACCAGGACTCTGCTGAATATTTCCCATTTCCTCCGGAACATACAGCATTACACTCCGCAAGAGGACAGTTTCTTTCAGAAATGTGGCATTTTATCACAGATACACCATTTTTATGCCCAGTAGAGCTCCTTTTCTCCCAGAAATAGCACTGCTCTTAGGAAGAGCTCCCATTTTCTAACCAAAATGCTGCTTTACACTCCTCAAGATCACACTTACCCCCATCAAGATGGCAGTGTCACAGAAATACCAGCTTCTGCCCCCAAAATGGGACTTTGGCTCTCCAAAACAAGACATTTTCTCCCAGAAATACCAGGACTCTTAGAAATACCTCACGTTTCATCTCAAGAATACTGCTTTCCACTCCTCAAGATCACACTGACTCCCATCACAATGGCCTTTTCTCCCACATACACCAGCTTTCTCCCAAATACACGACATTTTCTCCCACATACACCCGTTTTCTCCCAAAGATGGGACATATTCTCCCAGAAATGCCAGCTTATTCTTTAACAAACGGCCTTTTTTCCCCAAAATACCAGCCTTTTCCCTCTCTAGCGTCTGTTTCCTCACCAATACCTGGCATTTTCTCCCAGAAACACCAGCTTTCTCACAGATACATCACCTTCCCCCCCCCACATCAGACCTCTTCTCCCAGAAATACCAGGACTCTGCTGAATATTTCCCATTTCCTCCGGAACATACAGCATTACACTCCGCAAGAGGACAGTTTCTTTCAGAAATGTGGCATTTTATCACAGATACACCATTTTTATGCCCAGTAGAGCTCCTTTTCTCCCAGAAATAGCACTGCTCTTAGGAAGAGCTCCATTTTCTAACCAAAATGCTGCTTTTCACTCCTCAAGATCACACTTACCCCCATCAAGATGGCAGTGTCACAGAAATACCAGCTTCTGCCCCCAAAATGGGACTTTGGCTCTCCAAAACAAGACATTTTCTCCCAGAAATACCAGGACTCTTAGAAATACCTCACGTTTCATCTCAAGAATACTGCTTTCCACTCCTCAAGATCACACTGACTCCCATCACAATGGCCTTTTCTCCCACATACACCAGCTTTCTCCCAAATACACGACATTTTCTCCCACATACACCCGTTTTCTCCCAAAGATGGGACATATTCTCCCAGAAATGCCAGCTTATTCTTTAAAAAACGGCCTTTTTTCCCCAAAATACCAGCCTTTTCCCTCTCTAGCATCTGTTTCCTCACCAATACCTGGCATTTTCTCCCAGAAACACCAGCTTTCTCACAGATACATCACCTTCCCCCCCCCACATCAGACCTCTTCTCCCAGAAATACCAGGACTCTGCTGAATATTTCCCATTTCCTCCGGAACATACAGCATTACACTCCGCAAGAGGACAGTTTCTTTCAGAAATGTGGCATTTTATCACAGATACACCATTTTTATGCCCAGTAGAGCTCCTTTTCTCCCAGAAATAGCACTGCTCTTAGGAAGAGCTCCCATTTTCTAACCAAAATGCTGCTTTACACTCCTCAAGATCACACTTACCCCCATCAAGATGGCAGTGTCACAGAAATACCAGCTTCTGCCCCCAAAATGGGACTTTGGCTCTCCAAAACAAGACATTTTCTCCCAGAAATACCAGGACTCTTAGAAATACCTCACGTTTCATCTCAAGAATACTGCTTTCCACTCCTCAAGATCACACTGACTCCCATCACAATGGCCTTTTCTCCCACATACACCAGCTTTCTCCCAAATACACGACATTTTCTCCCACATACACCCGTTTTCTCCCAAAGATGGGACATATTCTCCCAGAAATGCCAGCTTATTCTTTAAAAAACGGCCTTTTTTCCCCAAAATACCAGCCTTTTCCCTCTCTAGCATCTGTTTCCTCACCAATACCTGGCATTTTCTCCCAGAAACACCAGCTTTCTCACAGATACATCACCTTCCCCCCCCCACATCAGACCTCTTCTCCCAGAAATACCAGGACTCTGCTGAATATTTCCCATTTCCTCCGGAACATACAGCATTACACTCCGCAAGAGGACAGTTTCTTTCAGAAATGTGGCATTTTATCACAGATACACCATTTTTATGCCCAGTAGAGCTCCTTTTCTCCCAGAAATAGCACTGCTCTTAGGAAGAGCTCCATTTTCTAACCAAAATGCTGCTTTTCACTCCTCAAGATCACACTTACCCCCATCAAGATGGCAGTGTCACAGAAATACCAGCTTCTGCCCCCAAAATGGGACTTTGGCTCTCCAAAACAAGACATTTTCTCCCAGAAATACCAGGACTCTTAGAAATACCTCACGTTTCATCTCAAGAATACTGCTTTCCACTCCTCAAGATCACACTGACTCCCATCACAATGGCCTTTTCTCCCACATACACCAGCTTTCTCCCAAATACACGACATTTTCTCCCACATACACCCGTTTTCTCCCAAAGATGGGACATATTCTCCCAGAAATGCCAGCTTATTCTTTAAAAAATGGCCTTTTTTCCCCAAAATACCAGCCTTTTCCCTCTCTAGCATCTGTTTCCTCACCAATACCTGGCATTTTCTCCCAGAAACACCAGCTTTCTCACAGATACATCACCTTCCCCCCCCCACATCAGACCTCTTCTCCCAGAAATACCAGGACTCTGCTGAATATTTCCCATTTCCTCCGGAACATACAGCATTACACTCCGCAAGAGGACAGTTTCTTTCAGAAATGTGGCATTTTATCACAGATACACCATTTTTATGCCCAGTAGAGCTCCTTTTCTCCCAGAAATAGCACTGCTCTTAGGAAGAGCTCCCATTTTCTAACCAAAATGCTGCTTTACACTCCTCAAGATCACACTTACCCCCATCAAGATGGCAGTGTCACAGAAATACCAGCTTCTGCCCCCAAAATGGGACTTTGGCTCTCCAAAACAAGACATTTTCTCCCAGAAATACCAGGACTCTTAGAAATACCTCACGTTTCATCTCAAGAATACTGCTTTCCACTCCTCAAGATCACACTGACTCCCATCACAATGGCCTTTTCTCCCACATACACCAGCTTTCTCCCAAATACACGACATTTTCTCCCACATACACCCGTTTTCTCCCAAAGATGGGACATATTCTCCCAGAAATGCCAGCTTATTCTTTAAAAAACGGCCTTTTTTCCCCAAAATACCAGCCTTTTCCCTCTCTAGCATCTGTTTCCTCACCAATACCTGGCATTTTCTCCCAGAAACACCAGCTTTCTCACAGATACATCACCTTCCCCCCCCCACATCAGACCTCTTCTCCCAGAAATACCAGGACTCTGCTGAATATTTCCCATTTCCTCCGGAACATACAGCATTACACTCCGCAAGAGGACAGTTTCTTTCAGAAATGTGGCATTTTATCACAGATACACCATTTTTATGCCCAGTAGAGCTCCTTTTCTCCCAGAAATAGCACTGCTCTTAGGAAGAGCTCCCATTTTCTAACCAAAATGCTGCTTTTCACTCCTCAAGATCACACTTACCCCCATCAAGATGGCAGTGTCACAGAAATACCAGCTTCTGCCCCCAAAATGGGACTTTGGCTCTCCAAAACAAGACATTTTCTCCCAGAAATACCAGGACTCTTAGAAATACCTCACGTTTCATCTCAAGAATACTGCTTTCCACTCCTCAAGATCACACTGACTCCCATCACAATGGCCTTTTCTCCCACATACACCAGCTTTCTCCCAAATACACGACATTTTCTCCCACATACACCCGTTTTCTCCCAAAGATGGGACATATTCTCCCAGAAATGCCAGCTTATTCTTTAAAAAACGGCCTTTTTTCCCCAAAATACCAGCCTTTTCCCTCTCTAGCATCTGTTTCCTCACCAATACCTGGCATTTTCTCCCAGAAACACCAGCTTTCTCACAGATACATCACCTTCCCCCCCCCCACATCAGACCTCTTCTCCCAGAAATACCAGGACTCTGCTGAATATTTCCCATTTCCTCCGGAACATACAGCATTACACTCCGCAAGAGGACAGTTTCTTTCAGAAATGTGGCATTTTATCACAGATACACCATTTTTATGCCCAGTAGAGCTCCTTTTCTCCCAGAAATAGCACTGCTCTTAGGAAGAGCTCCCATTTTCTAACCAAAATGCTGCTTTACACTCCTCAAGATCACACTTACCCCCATCAAGATGGCAGTGTCACAGAAATACCAGCTTCTGCCCCCAAAATGGGACTTTGGCTCTCCAAAACAAGACATTTTCTCCCAGAAATACCAGGACTCTTAGAAATACCTCACGTTTCATCTCAAGAATACTGCTTTCCACTCCTCAAGATCACACTGACTCCCATCACAATGGCCTTTTCTCCCACATACACCAGCTTTCTCCCAAATACACGACATTTTCTCCCACATACACCCGTTTTCTCCCAAAGATGGGACATATTCTCCCAGAAATGCCAGCTTATTCTTTAAAAAACGGCCTTTTTTCCCCAAAATACCAGCCTTTTCCCTCTCTAGCATCTGTTTCCTCACCAATACCTGGCATTTTCTCCCAGAAACACCAGCTTTCTCACAGATACATCACCTTCCCCCCCCCACATCAGACCTCTTCTCCCAGAAATACCAGGACTCTGCTGAATATTTCCCATTTCCTCCGGAACATACAGCATTACACTCCGCAAGAGGACAGTTTCTTTCAGAAATGTGGCATTTTATCACAGATACACCATTTTTATGCCCAGTAGAGCTCCTTTTCTCCCAGAAATAGCACTGCTCTTAGGAAGAGCTCCCATTTTCTAACCAAAATGCTGCTTTACACTCCTCAAGATCACACTTACCCCCATCAAGATGGCAGTGTCACAGAAATACCAGCTTCTGCCCCCAAAATGGGACTTTGGCTCTCCAAAACAAGACATTTTCTCCCAGAAATACCAGGACTCTTAGAAATACCTCACGTTTCATCTCAAGAATACTGCTTTCCACTCCTCAAGATCACACTGACTCCCATCACAATGGCCTTTTCTCCCACATACACCAGCTTTCTCCCAAATACACGACATTTTCTCCCACATACACCCATTTTCTCCCAAAGATGGGACATATTCTCCCAGAAATGCCAGCTTATTCTTTAACAAACGGCCTTTTTTCCCCAAAATACCAGCCTTTTCCCTCTCTAGCATCTGTTTCCTCACCGATACCTGGCATTTTCTCCCAGAAACACCAGCTTTCTCACAGATACATCACCTTCCCCCCCCCACATCAGACCTCTTCTCCCAGAAATACCAGGACTCTGCTGAATATTTCCCATTTCCTCCGGAACATACAGCATTACACTCCGCAAGAGGACAGTTTCTTTCAGAAATGTGGCATTTTATCACAGATACACCATTTTTATGCCCAGTAGAGCTCCTTTTCTCCCAGAAATAGCACTGCTCTTAGGAAGAGCTCCCATTTTCTAACCAAAATGCTGCTTTACACTCCTCAAGATCACACTTACCCCCATCAAGATGGCAGTGTCACAGAAATACCAGCTTCTGCCCCCAAAATGGGACTTTGGCTCTCCAAAACAAGACATTTTCTCCCAGAAATACCAGGACTCTTAGAAATACCTCACGTTTCATCTCAAGAATACTGCTTTCCACTCCTCAAGATCACACTGACTCCCATCACAATGGCCTTTTCTCCCACATACACCAGCTTTCTCCCAAATACACGACATTTTCTCCCACATACACCCGTTTTCTCCCAAAGATGGGACATATTCTCCCAGAAATGCCAGCTTATTCTTTAAAAAACGGCCTTTTTTCCCCAAAATACCAGCCTTTTCCCTCTCTAGCATCTGTTTCCTCACCAATACCTGGCATTTTCTCCCAGAAACACCAGCTTTCTCACAGATACATCACCTTCCCCCCCCACATCAGACCTCTTCTCCCAGAAATACCAGGACTCTGCTGAATATTTCCCATTTCCTCCGGAACATACAGCATTACACTCCGCAAGAGGACAGTTTCTTTCAGAAATGTGGCATTTTATCACAGATACACCATTTTTATGCCCAGTAGAGCTCCTTTTCTCCCAGAAATAGCACTGCTCTTAGGAAGAGCTCCCATTTTCTAACCAAAATGCTGCTTTACACTCCTCAAGATCACACTTACCCCCATCAAGATGGCAGTGTCACAGAAATACCAGCTTCTGCCCCCAAAATGGGACTTTGGCTCTCCAAAACAAGACATTTTCTCCCAGAAATACCAGGACTCTTAGAAATACCTCACGTTTCATCTCAAGAATACTGCTTTCCACTCCTCAAGATCACACTGACTCCCATCACAATGGCCTTTTCTCCCACATACACCAGCTTTCTCCCAAATACACGACATTTTCTCCCACATACACCCGTTTTCTCCCAAAGATGGGACATATTCTCCCAGAAATGCCAGCTTATTCTTTAAAAAACGGCCTTTTTTCCCCAAAATACCAGCCTTTTCCCTCTCTAGCATCTGTTTCCTCACCGATACCTGGCATTTTCTCCCAGAAACACCAGCTTTCTCACAGATACATCACCTTCCCCCCCCCACATCAGACCTCTTCTCCCAGAAATACCAGGACTCTGCTGAATATTTCCCATTTCCTCCGGAACATACAGCATTACACTCCGCAAGAGGACAGTTTCTTTCAGAAATGTGGCATTTTATCACAGATACACCATTTTTATGCCCAGTAGAGCTCCTTTTCTCCCAGAAATAGCACTGCTCTTAGGAAGAGCTCCCATTTTCTAACCAAAATGCTGCTTTACACTCCTCAAGATCACACTTACCCCCATCAAGATGGCAGTGTCACAGAAATACCAGCTTCTGCCCCCAAAATGGGACTTTGGCTCTCCAAAACAAGACATTTTCTCCCAGAAATACCAGGACTCTTAGAAATACCTCACGTTTCATCTCAAGAATACTGCTTTCCACTCCTCAAGATCACACTGACTCCCATCACAATGGCCTTTTCTCCCACATACACCAGCTTTCTCCCAAATACACGACATTTTCTCCCACATACACCCGTTTTCTCCCAAAGATGGGACATATTCTCCCAGAAATGCCAGCTTATTCTTTAAAAAACGGCCTTTTTTCCCCAAAATACCAGCCTTTTCCCTCTCTAGCATCTGTTTCCTCACCAATACCTGGCATTTTCTCCCAGAAACACCAGCTTTCTCACAGATACATCACCTTCCCCCCCCCACATCAGACCTCTTCTCCCAGAAATACCAGGACTCTGCTGAATATTTCCCATTTCCTCCGGAACATACAGCATTACACTCCGCAAGAGGACAGTTTCTTTCAGAAATGTGGCATTTTATCACAGATACACCATTTTTATGCCCAGTAGAGCTCCTTTTCTCCCAGAAATAGCACTGCTCTTAGGAAGAGCTCCCATTTTCTAACCAAAATGCTGCTTTACACTCCTCAAGATCACACTTACCCCCATCAAGATGGCAGTGTCACAGAAATACCAGCTTCTGCCCCCAAAATGGGACTTTGGCTCTCCAAAACAAGACATTTTCTCCCAGAAATACCAGGACTCTTAGAAATACCTCACGTTTCATCTCAAGAATACTGCTTTCCACTCCTCAAGATCACACTGACTCCCATCACAATGGCCTTTTCTCCCACATACACCAGCTTTCTCCCAAATACACGACATTTTCTCCCACATACACCCGTTTTCTCCCAAAGATGGGACATATTCTCCCAGAAATGCCAGCTTATTCTTTAAAAAACGGCCTTTTTTCCCCAAAATACCAGCCTTTTCCCTCTCTAGCATCTGTTTCCTCACCGATACCTGGCATTTTCTCCCAGAAACACCAGCTTTCTCACAGATACATCACCTTCCCCCCCCCACATCAGACCTCTTCTCCCAGAAATACCAGGACTCTGCTGAATATTTCCCATTTCCTCCGGAACATACAGCATTACACTCCGCAAGAGGACAGTTTCTTTCAGAAATGTGGCATTTTATCACAGATACACCATTTTTATGCCCAGTAGAGCTCCTTTTCTCCCAGAAATAGCACTGCTCTTAGGAAGAGCTCCCATTTTCTAACCAAAATGCTGCTTTACACTCCTCAAGATCACACTTACCCCCATCAAGATGGCAGTGTCACAGAAATACCAGCTTCTGCCCCCAAAATGGGACTTTGGCTCTCCAAAACAAGACATTTTCTCCCAGAAATACCAGGACTCTTAGAAATACCTCACGTTTCATCTCAAGAATACTGCTTTCCACTCCTCAAGATCACACTGACTCCCATCACAATGGCCTTTTCTCCCACATACACCAGCTTTCTCCCAAATACACGACATTTTCTCCCACATACACCCGTTTTCTCCCAAAGATGGGACATATTCTCCCAGAAATGCCAGCTTATTCTTTAAAAAACGGCCTTTTTTCCCCAAAATACCAGCCTTTTCCCTCTCTAGCATCTGTTTCCTCACCGATACCTGGCATTTTCTCCCAGAAACACCAGCTTTCTCACAGATACATCACCTTCCCCCCCCCACATCAGACCTCTTCTCCCAGAAATACCAGGACTCTGCTGAATATTTCCCATTTCCTCCGGAACATACAGCATTACACTCCGCAAGAGGACAGTTTCTTTCAGAAATGTGGCATTTTATCACAGATACACCATTTTTATGCCCAGTAGAGCTCCTTTTCTCCCAGAAATAGCACTGCTCTTAGGAAGAGCTCCCATTTTCTAACCAAAATGCTGCTTTACACTCCTCAAGATCACACTTACCCCCATCAAGATGGCAGTGTCACAGAAATACCAGCTTCTGCCCCCAAAATGGGACTTTGGCTCTCCAAAACAAGACATTTTCTCCCAGAAATACCAGGACTCTTAGAAATACCTCACGTTTCATCTCAAGAATACTGCTTTCCACTCCTCAAGATCACACTGACTCCCATCACAATGGCCTTTTCTCCCACATACACCAGCTTTCTCCCAAATACACGACATTTTCTCCCACATACACCCGTTTTCTCCCAAAGATGGGACATATTCTCCCAGAAATGCCAGCTTATTCTTTAAAAAAC